>NW_028301578.1:510000-557500 GCF_042242905.1 Orbicella faveolata | reverse complement strand
TTATCTATTAATATCATGGGTGACGAATTACACTATTTGCAATCATGGATTTTTGACATGTTTATAGTATTGAAAAGTTTCACGCCAAACGTTACCATGGCAATTTTAAAATTTCACATGTGATTATAAGTAAACACTGAAATTTCATGCAAAATTAAGGAGTCACCTGTGCTATTATCAATGTACTCTTGACTATGTGTACCCTTCCTTCCCCTACAAAATGAAATAGCTGCAAGGTTACAAGCACTGACTACCCTGGATCCTCATTTGAATAACTTCTGCTTGTTTTGCTAGCAAAATAAAATTGTGACAGTGAGACATTCAAAGTTTCATTTCACTTTGTGAAACAGGGAAGTGTTAGCTTGCTTATTAATTGGAGAGTCGAATTTTGTGTTTCAACTTCATTTGGCTTTGCCTAAGTGCTTGTGCCTTGAGTACTAAAAAGAAAAACAAGGAATATCAAAGCCTCAAGCCATTCTCACACTGAGCACTTAAGAATAATATAATATTACTAGAATTACTATCGCCTACTTTAGTTTATATTTTAATCATAGACAAATTCAGTTTCAATTATTGAGGGGGAGAGTGGGTACATAAACTTCTAATGAGCCAATAATGGCCCCTACCCTCAGGTTTAAGCCCAGCCCATAGAGGTTAACACTACAGATATTGCACTCTTTAATCTGAGTGTATTTTGGCATTTTATTATGAAGAAAGTTAGGAGTATTTCTGTTAATTTAAGCCTACAAGAAGTATGCTTTCATTCTATACAAGAAAGCAAATATTGCTGGTTGTTTTAAGTAACATGTGATCAGCGGTTAGAAGATAGGATAATTTTGTTATGTAAAAGTTATATAAACATGGTATTTGACATAGTATTATTTATCACATTTGGAATTTAATCATCAGATCATATGCTGTGAATAAAAGACACCTGAAAAGGAAAAAACTGTTATTGTGTACATACATGGGTGGTATTTCAGTAAATAACTGGGTTGGTGTTTCTACAAACAATTGTAATCATGAAAACAACTGAGTTAATTACAACAAATTATTATCCAATATTATCATTACTATTAACTGGCAAATTTTGAGCCAGAATTTCCATAAACATGACAACAAAGAACAGACTGAATTGAGGAAATTCTGTGTACATCAATTAAACAACACTTAAAAATGAGTTTCAGACAAGTTTAATTGCCATCATTAATAGAGCATTAAAACAGTAGGTTTAAGTGTCTTAGACATCAACTTAAACCGACTAAACTTGAGTTTAAGACATGATTAATCCATGTTTAAGAAGACTTAAATAATTTTTTGTCCTTGTGTACGGCTTTGCTTCGACCTTAAAGATCTGAACTGTGCTATCAAGAGGCCACACTACTTTACACCTACACTAGAGGATGTTCTACCTAAACTTAATGGTGGCTAAATGCTTCTCGATCATTGATGCACGCAGCGGTTACTGGAATATCAAGCTTACCCAGGAGGAGCTCGGTGTTGACTACCTTTAACTCGCCGTTTGGAAGATAGAGATTTTTGCGTCTGCCTTTCGGCCTAGTTTGTGCCCAGGACATTTTCCAAAGGAAAGTGGACGAAACCTTTGGTGACTTACCATGTGTCACTGGAGTTGCGGCTGACATTGTTGTGCATGGCTACAGCAGTGATTTTAGCGATCATGATGAAAACCTTCGTGCTGTTCTTCGGCGTGCTCGTGAGGCTAGTCTTCGCTTCAACCTGGACCAATGTAAATTCATGTGCAATTCAGTTCTTTTCTTTGACCATATCATAAGTGCTGAAGGTCTCCAGCCTGATCCACGGAAGATCAACTCCATACTGTCTATGGACCCCTCGACCAGCCTTGCAGATCAACAAACATTCCTTGGGATGGTCCAGTTCCTGAGTCGTTCCATTCCTAACTTGGCATCCGTAGCAGCTAGTCTCTGGGCACTCACCAAGAAAACAACTGAATTTGTCTGGAGTCCTGAGCATCAGTCTGCCGCAGACCGCATCAAGAAGGCAATCGTGGCCCCTACCTCGTTGCAGTACTTTGACAGTACCCAGCCTGTAACCATTCAGGTGGATGCCTCACAGAGGGGTTTAGGTGCTGTTCTCCTACAAGCTAATGGTCCAGTGGAGTTCGCTAGCAAGTTGTTGACCTCAACTGAAAGTAGTTACTCCAACATTGAGGGGGAAATGTTAGCTGTCCTGTTTGGCTTCGAGAAGTTCCATTATTATGCCTATGGCGGGCCCGTTGTTATGGAATCCGACCACAAGCCGCTAGAAGCTATCTTCAGAAAGCATCTGTCAAGTGTTCTACCCCGCATCGCTAGGATGGTGCTGCTTATACAGAAGTACGACGCACAAATCAAATATGTTTTCGGAAAGGACATACCTGTCGCTGACGCTCTTTCAAGAATCAGCTCATGTTATGGTGAAGCTGTCAAAGGGCTTGATGTTTCTGTACACGAGGTCCATCTTCATCTTAATGCAAGCCCAACGAGAGTGTCCCAGATGAGAGAAGAAACTGATAAGGATACAACCTTATCGGCCCTGCGTGAAATCATTGTGCATGGATGGCCTGAAGAGATCTAACTGCCCTGCCTATCTTCATGCTCACTGGAACTATCGTGATGAGCTTACCGTAGCTGATGGCCTGATCCTGAAGGGCACGCGTATTGTCATCCCTGAGTCTCTTCAACCTGATGTCCTGAAAAAGCTACATTATGCCCATCAGGGTGCTGAGAAATGCAAGCTCAGGGCAAAGGGATCAGTATTCTGGGCAAAAATTAACCATGATATTGAAGAGCTGGTTAAGAGCTGCCCCCCCCCCCCCTCCCATGCCAGCGTCAACAGAATTTCAACGTCAAGCAACCTTTGCTGCCTCATGATGCACCGTAGAAGCCATGGTATATGATATATTCTAATGGAGCAATGCCAACTACCTGTTAGTCGTTGACTACTATAGTAAGTTTCCCGTGGTAAAAAAAGGCTCACTAGCTCCAGTCATCTGCAGTCATTGCACACCTGAAGTCTGTCTTCGAGGAACATGGGATTCCAAGTAAACTGGTAACAAACAATGGCTCGCAGTATGCATCTGCCGCCTTCCGGTCGTAGCTATGGATTTACTCACGTCACATCCAGTCCCCTGTATCCTCAGTCAAATGGATTTAGTGAGAGGACAGTGCAGACTGTCAAGGATCTTTTGCACAAGTGCAAGGAATCTGGCCAGGATCCTCATTTGGCTATGCTTTGTCTCCGTAGTACCCCCACTCAGTCGTGATCTACCTTCACCTGCAGAGCTTCTAAATGGCCGAGTATATCAGACAAATCTACCAGTTGTGTTAAAGCCCTCGTTCTCTGCAGATGGAGACATCAACGTTAAACGTCAACTCAGACAAGATAAGCAGAAGGTGCAATATGATAAAACAGCCCGGCAGCCAGTTCGTTTGCTGTTCCCAGAAGATCGCATTCGAGTCTTCAATCCAGCTAGTGGTACCTGGACGCCAGGCATTGTCCAACATGTGGCAGATACCCCACGTTCATACCTGATAGCCACTGAAAGACGTGGAACACTTCGGAAAAACCGTTATCATCTTCGTGCTACTGGAGAGTCTTTTCAGTTCCGAAGCGATGAAGTCCCTGACCATGTTCCAGTTGCCGACTCCATCTCGTGTGCAGCGGATTGCGAAGAACGTAGTACCGGCAGTGCCCCCGTATCCAATGTAAGTACCGCCTGCTCCTCTGCGGAGCCACCCGAGTCGATATCGCCAAGCTCAACTGCGGATCCTTCTCCTGCACTTGCAAAGGCAATCCAAACCAAAAGGCCTTGAACTAGTAAAAACAAGCAAATGAAACGCACATTTTCCATTCGAAAATTCCGTTTGGGAATTTTGGTCTACCTTCCAAGGAATCCCGTTTTCCCGAGAAAATTTCCCCTCGGAGAGACAAAATTAAGCTCTCCATTTACATTCCATCCGAAATTTCCGGAATTTTTGGGTAAATGGTAAACAACTTATGAGTTCGTGCGGTTATCCCGTCTTCTTTTCCTGATGAGTTTTTTATTTCATTTAAACGCCCCGCAAGACTATCATTTCCACAACTTTGGGGTGTTGGCTACGAACCTTTATAAGTGCAGCAGGAATAGACGATCAAATTTTTAAAGCTCACTCTTTGCGTGGTACATCTACAACAGCAGCTGGCAATGCTTTTGTCCCGCTATCCACTATCATGTCAATGGCCGACTGGTCGTCTGCTTCAACTTTCAGAGCATTTTACTATAAACCCTTTTTTAATTCAGTCTGCGGTCGAGGTCTTATCCTCAAAGTAGCTCTAAGCTCCTCTACTCTCCGGTTGAGTTTTATTATTTATAGTTAAACTATTAAAATATTTTATTATGCTCATAATAAAATGCTCATTGCTTATAATAGCGGTGTTAATAACTAACATTTGTTCCCTTATATATTTCCAACGGAGTCTGTGAAATACAATCGAGCGCACGTTGGATACGAGTTGGTTATAATCATCTCATATCTAACAAGCGCGAGTGGAATAATGAACTCCATTGCGAAGTAGGTGAAGCAAGTGGCTCTTTGAAAAGATTAAGAAATTGCCTCTGTCCTCCTCCCCAGAGGTCTTTTGGTTCTTATTGTGTTTGTCCATTCACATATTTTAGGGAGTCCAAGAACGCAAATTTTCTTAGTCGCAGCATCCAAAACAAACATGGCATCGTAGATCGTGTCTTAGCACCTAACTGACTCCTTTAAAGAGTTCGAGTTGGTTAAGAATCGACGAGAAGACTCGACCGATGAAAAAGAGGATAATAATGATTCAGAAGCAATGATATCGTCCTTCAGGTTCACGACACAGTCTTCCAGTCACAAGAAATTCTGAGATAAAAAAGGTCTTCCTCAACATGCTAAACAAAGCAAAATCCCACTACGGATAACTACAGACAAGTTTTAAATGTATTTTTAACGTTTACGGTGTGAACATTTCACTATTTCAACCGGATTTATCTATATTTATTTAGCTACATTCTCTTCTATATACCATCATGAGTTTGGATGGCGCAAACATATCTGTAGGAAGGTTTATGAAATATATGTTCATGTTCCCGACTTTTACATGGTTCACCTGTTTATCACAGCGCCCGACGAAGGAGCCCGTTTCCTTATCCAGTCGATGACGTTTTTGCAGTCATAAGGAATCGAGATTTTGGGAATATTCAACTCGTCCCTTTCTTTTAAGGGCAGGCGCTGTCAAACCATAGCGCCCCTTCCTCGCATGAATTTGGAGAGGAAAATCGAAGAGATTACAGCGCACAGAAGGGGTGTCCGGAATCGCTCCGAACACGACCGCTGAAGCCAATCCAGTCGAACCTCCCCGTAAGCAGACACGGCCTCTGGACCAGGAAAACTATCCGCTTAAGACAGGTGTCTGCTCATGAAAGGTTTAAAATACAGCGTTTCTATGTGGTTGGGACCATTTCTAACTGTCCACTTTTTAAAGAGAGCTGTCAGATAGCGGAAGTCCATCTGTACACCGATAAAGTTCATCTTTACAAACTGGCGGCAAGTTAAAGGATAACAATTATGGATGACCAATGATTTTCATCTCGGTTGATGTCTCAAAAAGTCTTGTTTGCTTTTTTACCGTGGAGCGTTCCATTGTCAAAGAGGACGAAAACCAAGAGCTTGACACTTTCACGCTATAGCTGGTTTTTACTGTCGTGCCATTGGAAAGAAAAAACGATGACCATTCAGAATTCAGATTTCAGAGACATTTTTCACCCATATTTATAGAGGTTTGTGTGGACACGCAATGTTGGTTTCCTTCGGAAGGGTACCAATATGGCACACCCTAACTCTAAACCCAAAGTCATCACGCGACAGCTTTCTCGGACCGCCATTTTACTGCCACTCAGCGCAAGAGCTTGGAAATGAAAACGTAATCTACTACAAAAAAATCGAACCCTACCTAGCTCTAACATTTTCTACGTGTTAAGGACACTCAACGGATCTGCTCTTTGAGTTATCTGTTTCCCAGCCCTTTTCTCGCTGTCTGGGAAACTCCTGGCCACTCACCGTTATTAACCTTACTCTAAGCTGGAATGCGGGTATTTCACGCAGATTGCTTGTACTCGCTAGCTGCTTGAATTTGGTTTACCCGTGTGAATTCCTCCCTCTCCTCACTGAAGGTTTAGATACGACCATGGATCCACAGCTAATTGCTATCCCCTAAGCCCTCTGGAGCCACACCCATTCTTCTCCCTACTAAACGGGTGTAGACTCATCCCCACCGTCACCACATGACATAAGTCTGGGTCACGTGTCTGCCAGTTGACTGGCGTTCACAAGAAAAGTTGCTACATCATGGTGCAGTTAAGACATTCCTGCTGAAAAAAAAAAAAAAAAAGAAACGAATAGATTGATAGAAATTTCCCAGCAACTTAAAAGAATTTTTGGGCACTTGGTGGCCATGGAGGTCCCACATGAATTCCTAAAACTGCCTCGTTAACCCTTTGAATACCAAGTACGCATATGTATGTGTAAATTAATGGTCGGGCTCTTTGTAACACTTGTGACGTCATCAATTTAAATGTCATCAGATATTCTTGATAAGCAGATAGTAGTACTATTCTAGGCCTTTCCGTACAATGGTCAGGTTTAGATATCGACGACATTCCGACGTCTCAAATCGAAAAACGTTATCAGTTTTAGTGCAAAAACGGTGGTAAAATGGTCCACTACGCCTATGATTGATCAAAGTCCATTTCTAGGCTTCGCACTAAATTAACATCAAACCTTTCACGGCAGCCAGAAAGATCATGCAACGCAAAAGGTAGCCAGTGTAAAAGGGCGGAGAAAACCAGAAAGGAAAAGGGCGACAAACAAAATTGAGAACGGTTAATGGCTTATGCGCATGCCCGGAAGTGAAATATTGCTCAATTTTGTACCTAATCCTCGAAAAATCTCTCCTTTTAGTAAAAAAAGCTTTCTAAGCAAAACTTAGGCTTATTTAGCGTCATGGCAGCTAAAAAAACCGACTAAACGGTTAAAAACGGTATTTTTTGGCAAGAGTTTGGTATTCAAAGGGTTAAGAGGCCCTGCGCCTAAGAAACGACCGATGATTTCCGGCTAAAAAATAAAATCGGCCGATTTTTATCTCTCAAGTAGAGGTTACCGAATACTATTTAAAAATGAATTTCTTTTGTTTCAGTTTCGCTTTAAACCAAAAATATCGAGCCGCAAAGTTTTTCCGTCTGAAAGCAGCAAAATCAGGCCGAAAATAAGCCCCCGCAAAAAACTGTTTAGAAATTACTATCGCAACGCAAAATAATGAGAAAACTACACAGTGTTGAAGAAAAAGGCCTTTTAATGCAATATCATTCAATAAACATCAAAAAACTGCCGAAGCGATTAACAAATAAAGTTTCAAATATTGCATACTAAATTAGATGGAGCGTTGGAGCTGATTTTAAAATAATTATTTCTCAAAAGTTCAACGCTTTTGAAAGCAATCACAGTGATGAATGAGACATTGGAGGGATACAAATCACGTTTCTGGAAAAACATTTTTCGGCCAAAGTATATTGACCTTGTACAAAGCGTTCAAAGTTACCGTTTTTACCGTTATCCTGCTACTTCGGCGAAACACTTCTCTTTTGCCAATACGGCCGTGGATAGCGTGTTAAACGCCACTTTAAACCTTGCTAGGCATTCAAAGACCGTCCTAAGTAGAAGGAAGTAGAATTAAGAGAGTAAGGAAGATGAAAAATACACAGAAAAAGAAAATAACTCGAAATTACCATCTGCTAACGAAAGTTGAATCTGGAAAATGTCGTCGCGTGACAGCGGCCATTGACGTTATTTGTATCAATAGCGGTGGAATCCAAACAAATGCACAAATAGGAAAACAATTTTTCCCAGCCAGAAAACGTTTAGTGGAACAATGTTATGTTATTTTTCACAAATGATGGTCACTCAAAAAGAAAAACTTCCCCAACCGCCACACCGTTTTGGTCGCAGCGTGATCTGAGTTATGGGGTCACGACTGGATCTCTAGCCGCTGACCGCCCGAAGGACATTGCAGACTCGTTTTCCCACGCTCTTGCGACCTTTACGTGACCAATGACGTCACTGGCCGCTGTTAGGCGACGACATTTTCCAGATTCAACTTTCGTTAGCAGATGGTAATTTCGAGTTATTTTCTTCTTCTGCGTATTTTTCATCTTCCTTTCTCTTTCAATTCTACATCCTTCTACTCAGGATAGTCTCTGAATGCCTAGCAAGGTTTAAAGTGGCGTTTACCACGCTATCCACGGCCGTATTGGCAAAGGAGAAGCGTTTCGCCGAAGTAGCAGGATAACGGTGAACACGGTAACTTTGAACGCTTTGTACAAGGTCAATATACTTTGGCCGAAAAATGTTTTTCCAGAAACGTGATTTGTATCCCTCCAATGTCTCATTCATCACTGTGATTGCTTTCAAAAGCGTTGAACTTTTGAGAAATAATTATTTTAAAATCAGCTCCAACGTTCCATCTAATTTAGTATGCAATATTTGAAACTTTATTTGTTAATCGCTTCGGCAGTTTTTTGATGTTTATCGAATGATATTGCATTAAAAGGCCTTTTTCTTCAACACTGTGTAGTTTTCTCATTATTTTGCGTTGCGGTAGTAATTTCTAAACAGTTTTTTGCGGGGGCTTATTTTCGGCCTGATTTTGCTGCTTTCAGACGGAAAAACTTTGCGGCTCGATATTTTTGGTTTAAAGCGAAACTGAAACAAAAGAAATTCATTTTTAAATAGTATTCGGTAACCTCTACTTGAGAGATAAAAATCGGCCGATTTTATTTTTTAGCCGGAAATCATCGGTCGTTTCTTAGGTGCAGGGCCTCTTAAGTGTCTCTGGAGAGAAGTGAGGGTCCAAGGTCGAAATCTGGTGTTATTTGATGACAAACCATGAGAAAATGAGTATAACTCTTTATCATATCATAGCTTGTTCACATGTGAACAGCTTTTAAAGGTGAGCCCATTCTGATTACCCGAAATTTGACCGCTCGTTCGTCTTGTGTGAGCGTACAATAACTAATTAATTTATTCGTTACAACTTAATGGCACACGGACAAAAAAAGAAAGAAAGAAAGAAGAGCAATAATAATACTGAAAATCATAAAAGGAAAGCCATAAAGATGATTTATTGATCTAAAAATTGTTGCATGCAAACATGCATATTCCATACCCTATGAAAATTGTAGGAACAATAGTACTAAATTACTAAGGCCTTATCGCTCCTACAATATCATGTTTAATGCTATTTACCCAGGCCGTGAGGCCTGGGTTTAAATTTCGGCTCCGTTTTTTTTTTTCCTCGTTCAGTCACAAATCGCCGTCTTGTCGCTAAAGCGCATGCGTCACCTGTGCATGCGTACAGCACATGGAATTTACAGAAGTTGTCGTCGTGAAAAGTTAGCACGGATTCCATGATTTCTGGGGCGATGAAGCCATATACAAACGAACACACCGTTCGAGATAGACCAACACTAAAGGACATTAAGCGTTTTCGGAACGGGTCGGTCTGCAAGCCTTACGAGAGATCAATTTACGAGCGAACATTTTGAGTGAATTTATCAAGAATCATGTTATACCAAAGGAGCCATCACCCGTAGCTATCAACTCTTCAACTTGATAAAAAGCATCTTCAGAAGCGTCATCGTATGAGCGTGAACCAAGTAGAATCCCAGCACGAACTCAAGAACTTCTGAGCAACAAGAGCAGAAAGGTTAGAAAATTTGTTTACGAATGTATCTGTTCGAGTACACCTAAGTAAAACGCTCCGAGAAACTTCGTTAAGTATAATAAAGATAAAATCTCGAACTAAACCATTCTTTCTCGTTATTTTCTTGTAACAGAGTTATGTGTCTTCACAAGAGTGAAACCCATGTAGCGAATTATTGTACATTTAAGCTGAAAGAAACTAATGTACATGTATGTTGACTCCAGCAAAACAATTCTTGGCTTGCACTGTCACATAAGTATATGTTTTTCGACAAACGCGTTCGCAGGTCTAAGTCACGCACCGCCATAACTCGGAAATTCAAAATGTCTCGCTTGCTTGAGAAACGCAAATAACAACGACAAAGGCTGAGGAAAATAGACTAAAACCTTCATAGGCTGATATAAAGACCTTGACTCATTTCACGCCCTAAAGACCTGCAAACGTGTAATAAGCTATTAATCGATTCCAAGAAAATAATGCAATCAAAGGCAGAATAGCTTGGGCACATCGATTCGATTGAATTTTGTACGACTTCAAATGCAGATCATTTAGGTCAACTGCAATATAGCTAGTGCTTCTCAGTATAACGACTGCCTGGGTACACGCAGCAAAGCGTCTAGTTTCTTCTAAAACCAAGTTCTAAACACAAAACATGTCAAGTATTCAAACAATCAAAATGAAAATGTAAATATATATCTAAAAGCGTTTAAACCCCTATGGGGATTAATTTACCAAGTTCTGTTTCTTTTTCATTTAACGCTCCTACAATACATATTAATTTAAAAACAAACAAACAAACAAACAAACAAGACAAAACTCAAACTGCACATATATCTGAAAACGTTTAAACCCCTTCGGGCATTAATTGAATGAATTCTGTTTTCTGTTTCCTGTTTTTAATAAATACAATGGCGTTATTTTTTCTTTTCCTGGCCTTTAGTGACGTTCCTGTCTCTTTATATTAAGGACGTTCGCGCTGATTGCAAATAACGCACAATCCCGCACACTTCATGTACTGAGCATGCGCGTTAAGCAATAAAATTGAACAATAGTGTTATTGGTTACCGCAGTTTGCGTGGATTTAACGATCTTTGACACTCGGTGGCCCCTAATTTTCTACCGTGTTTTGAGTTGTCTCTGTGCCACGGCTTTAAATGCTTCTTCAGTGGTTAAGTTTTATGAAAAAAGATCGCAACATTTGGATGACGCAACAGAACTAAAATCCTTAGAGATCATGACGAGTTTCTTGCGTCATTTTTTTAATATCAGGGTATTTTTCCTCACGATACAGCCCTGGAATGAAATCGGTGACCTACTCATTACCTAATGGCAGTTAAAGTTTGAAAAAAAATGCATTAGCAGATTTTCAAGCCAACGTCCTTAAATAACGCTCTAAACCATATATCCTTTACTAGTATCCGGCGAATATACAGATGAGCCATGGCGGACAGGTCTGGCATATTTAGCAAGGTCGTCGCATTTCTCTTTCTGTTGCTTTTCTTGCTGCTCTGTTTGCGTCTGGTTTATCCCACTGTGGATTGTCTTCCGGTCACCATGGCAGCATCGGCACAGCTCAGAGAGACACGAGAGCACACGGTCCAGCAGGCGAGATAACACACCAAGACACAGCACACAGCACACAGGAACACACCCAGGACACAGACGATAAGAAAGATAAAGACAAATCCCAGCTAGGACAAGAACGCCAACACTAATAAGGATGATCAGGATTACCTTCTTGGGATCTATGGAAAAGACAGATTGGAATTTCAGTAAAAATGTTGAAGAACCTCATGTCCATGAAATTGTTACTATTGAAAAATCACGGAGGCAGTACTAAGCAATGAGTATAGTTGTTCCACATTTGCAAGTTTATAAAGAAGAGGAATTAAAGAAACTTGCAGTCAGAATTCCGCCCGATACTTTTCAGCACGCACGCGTATATCGTCGATGCAAATACAGGTAAAATTACCATACGCGTGTTTGCTTAATAGCATTTTATCTCACTGATAAAGATACCGTATTCTCAAAACGACTGCAAGAATCAAAAAGCCTTGTCCTTCAAGCACACAAAAAGAGTATAAAAACAACAACAGTGTTTTTCTGTGGTGCCGATTGTGATGCCGTACAAAATGGTTGTAACCTTTGAGCAAGTGGACAAACTCCTGACCACTATCCAGTCACCATCACTTTGACGGCATTTCAGGAAACTTATTCTGATTTATCAAAACAGATCCAGATGTCCCAAAAAGCAACAAGCTTAGTCACAAGGGTTAGTAAACGTCATCCTATACGGATTTTGCCCCTCCCCACCACTGTGTAATGTTGGCACAACACTTTCATCTACCACAAGTTTGCATTTTACAATTTTCAAACATTGAAAGGGGGAATAGGGGTGCTCTTATTCTGTAGGTACTGTAGTTATGATTTCACGTTTTTGCGCATTTTCCAACAGAATTAGTCCATAGTTGTGGCTTAACTAATTTCTCGTAATTGGGGAAAGTAAACATCGTTGAGCTTCTAATTAACAGATGCATTAATTGTCCACTGTGTGCGAATTAGTGGATGGTCTGTGCAATATCGGTTGGCTGACTGTGGTGCTTACTTTTTATTATTAGAATCAATAGTCTTGTATGAAACTTTTTTTATCCGGTCTTTAACAGCATTCTCCGTAAAAATAAAATCAATTTTTAAATAGTGTCCCCAATTAACTCGTGTTTGGTGACAAAAACAAAAGACGAACCGACAAGTTTCGCCTACCAGGTTTAGAAGTTGGTCGCGGCGAGATTGTAGCAGGTTCTTTTGTAGGATATGATGTTGTTGCATATGTTGGAAATGTGAAGCTTCCGGAATTATTTGGGGCATGCCGGTTCCTTGAAAGGGGATCCTCAGAGGTTCCATACAAAATTAACGACCAGCTATAAAGTGTACCTAGAATGAAGAAACACAGCGCAAGCATTAGTTTTAAGTCCTCTTACATAAGGCACTATGTGATTCAGAAGGCTGCAATCAGTTTAACTAATGAACCAAACGACCAATGTACATGAATGAAGATTTAACCCGCATTTTTATGATCAGGTAACTTGAGGTTTCTGAGGTGGAACATAAAAGGAAGACAATCAGGCGTGGTCCAAAATGCTTTCGTTACAAGTAGAAAGCACTGTGCACTAAGAACAAAAAATAAACAAAACAAAACAAAAACATTTTCACACTATTCAGTTACTGTACAATTTAACACTAAAGGAATATTTCGAGATGAAAGTCGCCGATCTGTACTTACCCTTAGTTTGGTACCTCCTATTCAAATTTCCAATTTTCACCTTCCATTGTCCCTCAGGATTCTCTCCCCAATGAAAAAGGGTAGCGATAACCCAGTTTGTAAGATTTTTAAATCCGGTGAAGTTGTCAAGATGTCGTCGATTAGTCAGTGGTGATTTTGTACCACTAGGAGCCTCCAGCTCCAGATACAGATCTCCTCGGCGCGTGAAATCAAGATTTACCTTGACCTGAACATGTTCAAGGAATTTTATCTCGCAGCTAGCGAATGTTACCGACACCTCAGAAGGGATTGGTCTACAATTGAAAGAAGAGAAGCATCGTTATTAATATTTTATACATATAGTAGCAGGCTTTATGTCACAACTGCTTCATTTTTTTTTATATCACCGGAAATCTGCAATCACATCAACAAACTTTTAACACAAACCACAAACTGAGTCAAACCTGTTTTCATCTTGACCTTTAAACTCGCATCTTCGTTGCTGCGGAACTGTTCTCCAGTGTTTGGCCAAGTGCACCATCTTGCCAGCATCCATCAGTCCAAAGCCATAACTCTTGCTGAATGTTAAGCCAGCTTTGTTCCTTACCCATTCTCCATTTTCTAGTGGGACTCCCCCAGGCGCTGGTCTCGCGCTTCTGGCTATCACGTGTTGCACGTCTCGCCATGTTAAGTCGGGACTGTAAGACAAAAACTAGTGGTGTAACGATCATCACACAAAATAGATTAATAATTCTGCTTTAACATAACTTCACACTAGAAAATATCACCTTACCAAAAAGTAGTAAACGTAGTAAACATCAGTAACGGTCAATGATATTCTAGAGGAGTCTTCCCTTGTTTGCGATTCAGAGAGAAATGTGCTTCAACTTAATTCTGCTATTAAGTCAATTGTATCAAACACGTTCTACAAGTGCATGATGTTGTCAGAGCTAAAACTAAGGACGGTTTGGAACTGATCACTCTTAAAGGTATAGAATGTTAGGGTCGCTTACAGCGAGGGCTAACACAAAATTTGACTTATTTTCTTACGGCACAATAATGGCCATTTAACCGCGAGGGGAGGGAGGCAAGTGGGGTCGATAGGAAAGGGGAGGCGAAGCAGGAAGTTACGTTCTACCATCATGTCACCCTCCACACACCAATGTTCACACTGAAACTCAGAAATAAAGTCTTCAATTACTTTGCTTCAAGTGTCAGTGCAATGAGACCGGAAGCCATCGCTGCCGCTGCGGACGTTCCTCCAAAATTGTCAACACATCCAGACTGTTTATCAGCGGTTATCTGCATGAAAGGAAAAATAGGCAAACGAGGGAAAGAGATTAATTCAACGCAGTTATTCTTCATTTACAACCACTTTAATTAACTGATAACTGGTTTCACAACGGCACCACAATTGCATGGGGTCCAGACTAAAATATCCCTCCAATGTTTTTAAATTCAATTTCAAGCTTACACTTCGCAGCTCTCATTGTACACAGCTTAACACTTTACAGTTTAAGTTCGTAAAAAGAGACCTTGTTGGTCATTATTGGGTTTTATAAAAGGGCCAAATATCCAGACCAAACAACCAATACCGATATATACAGTGGAATGAAGAGAGTGCGGTACTCAGAGTGTACTCTTAATTAAAAAGTTTACTAGTTTTCACAACCCCCAAATAGAAGGTTACTGGCCCTTTCTTCCTGGGAAAAAGCAAAGAAGCATTGGGGGATAAGGGGAGAACTGTAAAACCTTTCATAAGCTGACAGCTGTTTCACTCACAACGTTTCCGTGTCCGTTCCATGTGTCTCTGCTGTAAGTTGTGGCCATGATTCCAGGGCAGTCTTCAGCATAGGTTGGATTCGAACCATTTTTGTTTAAACCGGTGATTGCAATAGTGTAAATACTATTAACATAACCGTTATAGGCACAACTGTCTTGAAAAACGCCGCCATTTCCAGCTGCAAAGACATAAATAGCACCCAAGCCCCTTCTACCCTGAAAGAAAAAAAAAAATGTTTTGTTTCTTTTGTTGTTGGTGGTTATGTCTCCTTTTCCTTTTGTTGTTGCTGCTTAATTTTCTGAGAGACTGGTAGAACGTTCTTGCTTATGGCGCTTCAAATAAAGTAAGATTAAGTCTGAATACAAGCTAAGTGGTCCATCAGGCTGGTGCTAATCCCGGTTTCTGTAGCATAAGTGACTAGGAGTATTTCTACTCCCCCCTGGATGGGATGCTATTCCATCGCAGGGTTACCCCCAGCATTAAATTCACCGGCACTCATTTACATGTATGCACCTGGTTGGAGAGAGGCACTGTGAGGGTAAATTGTCTTACCAAGGAACAGAACACGATGTTCTCGGCCAAAACTCAAACTCGGACCGCATGATCAGGTGGTGAGCACACTAATAATGAGACCATGATGACGCCTCCCTAGCCCCCCTCCCTACATGGGAAAGGTTCTTCTTTTTCTCTCTCTCTCTCTCTCTCTCTCTCTCTCTCTCTCTCTCTCTCTCTCTCTCTCTCTCTCTCTTTTTTCCTGACAGAAGTAAAACCTATCAACACCAGTCCTCTTTGTTCCATCTAGGCAACATCTATCATCCTCCATTAATCTCTGTTCAGTGTTATTTGCCAGCAGGCCGGTGGCTTCTCTCAGCTAAATGGCTTTGTATTAATTTTTATAATATCAATAATTATTACATTACTCTTGGTAGAGAAGTATGTTAAACCACATAACTTATACTCAAAATGTACCTTTTTAGCCCCATTTTTTAAAGCTTGATTGGCCAGCACTCCAGGACCTGCAACCTGCCAGCCCCCATCCCCTGGTCCCCAGCTGTTTGAGTAAATATGAACAATTTCGATTTTGTGAAGCAGGGCAGCTGACTCTGTGGCATCTGTTGACCTGACATCAATATCGTCATCGAAAAGTCGAACTCCTGAGGTATGGGAGATTGAAAGTTTGCAGTTACTTTAGCTCTTTGCCTCTTCATCAAAGGCATGTCTCACATCTATTCTCTCTTTTTTTTCCATTTAATCTCTACTTAATGTACACTTGATACATATATTTAATAACATCCATTTAGTCCAAATTAGTTATTTAACGGAGAGTATTTAATGGAGAACGAGATTTTCTTACTACTTTCAAGGCGTTTTTTGCAGCAGCTTTATGGTCCACGAAAATTGGTTCCCTGGTCAGGGTCATCAAAACCAGCCCACTGCCAGCACAAATCGTCAATTACTTCACGATCTTGGCAGGTTACTTTGATCTATTACGGTATATGAGTGTCTCAGTCTTTACAAGGAAAGGCAAAATCAACTACCTACTTCAACCATTAAGTTGCCAACTCCAAACTTTGTGACCACCCTAAACTGCTATCAAGTTTCATGGGACAAACAACTACTGCTTCAAATGTCTTTTAAAACAGATCCGCCTGGTAGTAAATTCTCTTTTGATTCATGTAGGAACCAAATAGAATCCAGTGATAAACTAGACTGCAAAATTCAAATTCCAATAAAACTAATACAATTCTACCTCCTCTCTGCCTTAGAAGAACGTATTTAAAAGTAAATGTATTTCGAATACTAGCTGTCTTTTTAGATACAATGCAAACAAAAAACAGTCACTCAAAACTGTAAGAACAGATTGTAAATACCACTATTTCAATTCTATTTTCCTCTGAGTCCAATAAAGAAATTCTTTTAGCGTAATCTTTTTCAGAAAGCAGACAGAACAGGCTGATTGAATCCTCCAGACTATATTTTTACTAAACCTAAGTTCTAATCTATTTTATTATTTTAAACAGAATTGTAATTAAATGTATTGAAAAAGAGTTTTAAAAATAGAATTAAATAGACTACAGTGTATAACCTGCAATGAGTTCTGGCCAAATAGCTTTTTTATAAAATAGACTTAGTTTAATATTAGTAAATAGTTAAATTAGATCTTATATATATGCTTTGAACAGAGTGTAAATTTATATGCTTAGGAACTATCTTGGAAGATGGCTTTCATGGGGCCAAAAACCTGAAAAAACCCTCTAAATCCCACATCATTTATCAATGTACCAGTATCAAGATAAGGGCAGTTATGCAGCTTTTTGCAAGCTATTAATCTTGACCAGCTGACTTACCTGCAATTTTGGCATTGTATGCCAATCCCACACCACACAAGTTGTTATTAGCTACTCCAGCTATAACCCCAGCACACATGTTACCATGTTCCCCCTCCATTGTAACCAGGGAACTGGGGGTCAAATACGGAGTCGTACTCTCTAAGCAGGGATTGGAAATTGGCCCTGATGGCCTGAGGTAGGATGCTGTCTGGGTCTACCTGAACGGATGCGGAGTGACTGGAATTAGAGGGTGGTAACGGACGCTGAGCAGGAGACGGGCCTGGATCCTCTTTTGGTTCGAAGACAGGAGCGACTTGGCAGAAGTGTTCGTGACGCTTAAGTGTGCGAGGCTCGGTTGACAGGTTTGGTATGCGTATGGCCCGCGCAACACTTGAAACGACACTAGGCTGCGGCCACAACTGGGATGGCTTGAGTTTATGTGAACTTGGTGCATCAGTACGAGTGTCAAGTGCATACTCTGAATCAGGAGGAGCATCGTCTGGCAGCTGTACTTCCAAGAATTCTCCGGGCCAAACAGTCTTGGAAGGAGTAGGAGCACGGAGAACAAAAGCCCTACGAACAGTTGGGAGGGGGCTGGGTGGAGACTTGGACCCATACGTGTCCAAGGAGCACCTCTCTCTTAGCGGGACGCACAGCAACATCATTTGCCTCCATAAAGGGGGTCCCGGCGAGTACTTCAACATCAAGATCCTCTACGACAAGACCTTCGAACGTAAAGTCTGTGTTGTCGCGGGTGAAGGTTGTTCGTATCTCACCGACCACCCGAAGTTGAGAAGAGCCATCAGCCTGCTGGACGGACTGGGCACTTGATATTACAGGACATCCGAGGTGTTTCGCGGTAGAGTGACGGATCATATTTCCAGTGGCGCCGCTGTCAATGGTGACGCGGACAACACGGTGAGCATGAAAGACATCCATATAAGGAGACTGACGGGTCTGTACACGGTAGGCTACGACATCTGGGGTAGGCAAAGTGGGATCAGGAACTGGAGTATCAGGGTCGAGGTCGCAGTCCGTGTCTGGTTCGTTGTCGAGGATGCCAACGATCTGTCTCGCTTTTACCATGAAGCGCCTGTCATTGTCAGGGAGGAAGGTACACTGACTGAGGAAGTGGTTTGTGTTAGAGCGACCGGCTTGCTTGCATAAGGGGCAGACCTTGTCCTGACGAGGTTGTCTGGTGCGGAACTTAGAGTTACTCCTGCCACCTGGACGGGGGCTACGAAAATCGTCAGCTACTGCTGCACGCAGGATCCTAGCGTCATCAGAGGTGCGGATTTCCTCAAGGAGAGAGGTAAGGGCTTGTGAGATTTCTGGCTTAATTGAGGCGAGGGTGCGAGATCTCAACTCCGTGCCGTAGCGCTGCTTGACCAATCGAGGAAGGCTGGGGTGAATGAGTCGTAGCCAGGTAAGGACGACGAAGTTCTCGAGAGTGGGAGTAAGTTCCTCATCCTCTGAAACATGTTCACCATGGTGGGTTAAGCCATTTGCACGCAGCAAGGAATCCTCCACAAAGGCCATGAGGCGTTGGTACAGGTCCTCGGAGCGCTCATCTGCCGCAAGGTGTATGTCAGAAAAGTCGATAAGTTGTGCGCCGGTGACCTGGAATCCAAAGTGTTGTCGAATAGCTTGCCAGATGAACTCAAGAGAGGTTGAGTTTTTTACCAGCGTGCTACGCGAAATAATAGGGCAGTAATTGGCGTTTCTTACTCTTTTACATGTGATCTGTGTGATTCAGATAATGTTGGCTTTACAGCTTGAAATCTCTACCAACGTATTGTTGAACATAGAAACTCTGCGATCGGTAAACACTTTTCGACAGCCCATGGGAATTCAAGCCTCCTCAAAGAAAGCCAATTCCGCATTCTAACAAAGTGCCAAGGAAAATTTGATTGTCTTGTCTACGAGATGCTTTTCATCAAGGAGCGCAGTCCTAGTCTCAACACGCAGACTGATTGCATTCATGCAAAACGCTTTGTTCAAAAGAACATTCCAATCACCTATTGTATTTTTAGTTTTTATACATTTTTTATCATTTACTCTTTAACTTGATAATGACGTTAGCAAAACATCGAAACATCGTCAAGAAACTTTTAATATGCTTTTACGAAATGTTTTATCGCAATTTTTTATCATTAAATGTTTTAAAAAATTGCTTCTCTTTAATAATGATGATAATGATAATAATAAGTAATAGTAATTGGACCGCGTGGAGTACAATGCAGGGAGTAATCGCTCGAGTAATTTTAAAATCAGACGAGCGCGAAGCGCAAGGCTGATTTGAAATTACGAGCACAATTACTCCCTGAATTGTACGACACGAGGTCCAATTACTATTTGATCGTATCTATAACAAATTTCGGAATTTAAAGTGTCTCATGAGAACTTCTTTTGAGCGAAAACGTCTGTAGCGCTTTTCATAAGTTTAGAAAACTGTTGGAAACATTGCAAAGGAAGCCATTAAAGTGCACATAATTGACGTGCGAATCACGTGCGTATCCAATTACAAACAATTCAAATTTGACACCTGTAATTGGACACCCATGTGGCCGCGCGCTGATTACGCGTGAAATAGGTGTACAGAGAACAATCATGATCGAGAATTTTGTTATAGACACGATTATAATATTATTTTTTATTTTAGTTTTTTGTAAATGAAGATAAGTTATTAAATAATTCAAGGTTAAGCTAGGGATGAACGAGAGATTAGTTCCTTTTTCAATTTTACCGAATCTCAGTGCAGACCCTCTTCTCGCAATCAAACGAACAGAAACTGAATTTTGGGAGGAACAGTTTTCTCCTTTATTATCTATCGTTAGTGAATCAAGGTGCTTAGGAAATCTCGAGGGTTTTAAGGCAGCACAAGAACGTGAAAAGTCTAACGAAGTAAAGCGAACTTTTATAAAAATAATAACACTAATAATAATAATAATAATAATAATAATCGTATCTATAACAAAATTCTCGATCGTGATTGGTTCTCCACGCGCTCATTTGTCATGTAATCAGCGTGCGATGACGTGGGTGTCCAGTTACAGGTATCCAACTTGTACTCTTTGTAATTGGACACCCACGTTATTCGTAGGTCAATTGCGCGCGCTTTAATGGCTTCCTTTGCACTGTTTTCTACAGTTTTCAACGCTTATGAAAAGCGCTACAGAGGTTTTCGCTCAAACGAAGTTCTCAAAAGACATTTTTTCTCCCGAAATTTGTTATAGATACGATTAATTAGTAATTGGACCTTGTGTCGTACAATTCAGGGAGTAATCGTGCTCGTAATTTCAAATCGGCTTTGACCTTCACGCTCGTCTGATTTTCAAATTACTCACGTGATTACTCCCTTAATAATACTGCTACCGTAAATACTCGCTTCTGATTGGTTGGAAGCGGGCCAATTTATCCCAAATTGTATCGACAGCTGAACAATTAAATTTTAATTGTATTGGTCACATTTGAGCAATGGAGTCGGACAAAACTTCCACGTTTTCCATCTCAGACAAACAAAAAGCTTATGAAGAAGCAGCAGTAAGCAAAAACACCATGGGAGTTTTGTCGGTAAAATAATGCTTTTACCGTTCCAACGTGCACTTCCTTTTCTGTAGGTCATTTATCAAAAAGTCGCTCACGCGTTCAGAGTTTTGACAGCTCTCAAGCCAATAAAATCCAACTTCATAATGCAAACTTGGGACATGTTCGTCTTTGAGGTTCTTTGCGAAAGAAAGAAATTATTTTATGGAGAACTTTGGCGAAAAGTGTTGAGAAAACAAAGTTACAAAACTAAAATATTCAATCACAGCGTAGCTTCATTTTAGCAACCGTCTATTATGAAAAGAAGTCAGATAGAAACATGTATTTATGGTTGCCGTATTATTAAAAGGAAATTGATCTTTTTTCTCGAAACGGTCCGATCTTTTCACGCGTACAATTAATCCCTTATTGTTTCTCCAACAGATCGATTTCCTATACGAATCGTACTCCACTCGGTCCAATTACTATTACTAATAATAATAATAATAATAATAATAATAACAACAATGACGATGACGATGACGCTCTGCTAGTTTCACCGATATAACACCATGAACAGTCAGCGCAAGGAATTTTGTAAACAACTTTGGTTTGTGAATCCGGAGCAGGACGAGATTTCGGGGCCGGGAACTGTTGTTGTAGAGTGGTCATCGACTTATTTATGACCGAAATATCATAAGTTAAAACAACAACAACAACAAAAACAACAACAATAATAATAATCGTACTTAAGTACATGTATGTAAGTGCGCTGTGATCTGCTGGCTAGTTGTTTGACACTGCATGATTTTAGTTTTTGTTCTGTTTTCTTTTGTTTTTCATTGCTGTCATTACTCATCAAATGTTGAAACTTACCGATGGTGAATATCTCATACAAGACAATTCCATAAGACCACCTGTAAATTAGTAAAATAGATCACAGTTGGGTTAAACTAATGTACTATTTTCAAGGAAAAACTACAACGAATGCAATAGAAAGATAATTACTGCTTTAAAGATCATTAAAGATCAGGTGAGAGAGTATACTAGAATTCTACAGATCGAAGAACAAAATGCAAAATTATTACAAATCATGACTTTCTTTTCTCCTCCTCTTTCCAAATTCTGCCAAATTTATTGCGTTCATAGCAAACCACATGATGACATGCCTAGGCGACCAACTTGAAATTTGGCCGTGAGTCTTTTTACAACTGAATAATAATTAACTTTAATGCTTATTGTATTGGTAGTTGACTATCTCATCTAGTATGTCTGTCAAATCCTTGAGAATCCAGCCAGAATGTGTTGCAACAATGACCAGCAAAAAAGCAGTATTCCTGAAAGTTAGCTACTTGTTTTAACTTTCCTTTTAACAAAAACAATGAGATTAACAACACTGTTACATTAGGCAATTCTTTGCACAACTTGTCTGACTACTAATTCTTGTTACGATACAAGTTGCATGAAAAATTGCTTAGTGTATAATTCCCTGAAATGAACATGTCTCTCAAAGTTCTAGTTTTTGCCACATCGTTCAATATATTCAGTAAATGTAAAACTAAGCAATGTCTTGTGCAACTTGTTGTGCAACTTGTTTTGCAACGGCGCAACAAAACTTCAAGATAATTAAGTTACAAGAAAAATGGCCTTGTTTAACAGAGCCTTAACTGAGGCACAACCAAAAGAATTTGTATTGTACATACACATCACTCTGGGTTGAGAGCTCGGCAAAACTTCCTGAGAGAATTTCGGGTGCCGTCCATTTGATTGGTATACAGCCCTATAAATACAAACAGTGTAAAGCTTGTAAGTTGACACTGGAATGTTTCATTTGAATTTTGTTTAGCTAAATCAACATTTAAAAAATCAAGGTGGATCTAAAGACCCTGAAACACTTTCTTTACACTTGGCAAAACGAATTGTGAGTACTTGAAGCTAAATTTAAGCATTTTTGAATGGCCTGTAGTATTGCTATGGTAAACTTTTGCATCAGGAAAAGAAATATAACTTACATGAACTATTAATAACTTGTTTAATAATGATTGAGACTTTGGTTGATGTCAAAATTATACTGTCAAGTAAAAAGAGTGATAGTATTGATTCAATAAAGAAAACGCCGAAAAACCTTGGAAACAGTTTTGAGCCACCCTGAGTGATTCCCTTGCAGCCAGTATTGGTGTGTTAATTTTGTCTTGGGTGTGTAAAATTGTAAAGTGAGATACCTTTTTAGCATTGCCATGGCCATACTTGAAATTTTGATAAGCCAGACCAAAGTCGGTAACTTTGCAAACAAAGTTGTCATCAAGAAGAACATTACGAGCTGCCAGGTCTCGATGGATTATCTACAAAAAGTCATTATTTTACATTTTGAATATGTTAACACTTTTCAAAAAGTATCACTTAGTTGTAATTGTGGAAGGAAAAACATAAATTTGACTAGAAGCCAACACCCTTTCCTAGTTTTTTGAAACCAGGGGCCTTCCATTTTGACCATTGCAAATAAGTCAGTGCTATATTACAATCCAAGGATAGAAGAGGATTCAAACTCTAAACAAATTCCAAAAGCTACAATTTTTCGTTAAAAATTGATTGCAGGCGCTTCACAACACTAGGCCTTACAATGCACGAGTAATAACAAAGTAGTATTTCCACTCCCAAAGTACATATCATCAAGAGCGGGTACCTGCATTGGACTCCAGATCAAACAGTCAGGAATCGAGCCCGAACTGGGAACATTCAGGAGTGCATTTGGGCAACGCACTTTACTCTCACAGTGCCTCCCTCACCCAGGTCCATAAAATGGGTAGCAGCAAATTTAATGCTGGGGGTGGCCCTGCGATGGACTTGCATACCATCTAGAAGGGGGGCGGGGAGAGTGGAAATATTCATAGTCCCTTCATGCTACTCAAAAAAGAGATAAGCCCTGGCCTGATGAAGTCAATAGGCTCAAGCACAGACCTAACACTATGTAAAGAAGAAAACCTATTCAATGAAAATATGCTTAAAAAATGACTTAACACCAACATACTACCACCTGGAGATTTAGAGTTTGTAATAAAATACAGGACGAGTATGAATTTTTTTGTGAGTGTTAATGTGTTAGCTTGTAGAATTTTGTTGCAATCCTATTTTTTTTAAATGGTTACTTACCCCTCGGGATCCAAGAAACACCATGCCAGCAGCAATTTGTTTGGAAAACAACACTAGGTCATATATTTGCAGTTCTGAAACACTTCCCTGTCCAAGATGATACTTATCATGGATTCCACGGCTTTTCCTCAGATAACCCAGCAAGTCACCGCGCACCAAGTACTCCATGACCATGATTGGATGAACTAAGAGCATGAGAGCATGTTCAAGAATAGTATGTACAGTCAACTCAGTTTTGAGGTGCTCTATATTACTGTGAAATTTGATAAATGTGCTTGCCTAACAATTAATATACAGGACACAGGAATGTGTGGTCCAGGTCTGCTGTGTTGTTGAGCACTTGTTGTGTCTTGTTTGACAATGTTGGACATGCAATGTCAATGTTGACAAAGTTTCATTTCCTTTTACAGGTTAAGAAGTCTTCTGCTTAAATTACAATAACTATGATCACATTTTAATTGTGCCTTCACTACACAACCAAACACACTCAAAGGTTGAGGCATGGGTGTGTTGGTCAGCCAGGCCCAAGATATGTTTTAATTGTGAATGTAAGCTTACAACTAAGTGGATAAACGATACATTAAGTAATGTCCCACATGCGCCAAAGCTGGACACGTAAACCCCAAAAACCTCGTTAGGAAAAATAGGGACCGTGTACCCCCGACCAAATGCAGTGGTGCCACCTCTGGGGTTTTAAGGTTGATATATAAACAACAGAATGAAAAAAAAAATCAGATAGAGCTAATTTCACAATAAAAGTAAACCTTATGCGAAAGTGCTAGTGGCAAGGCTGACTGTAGAATGTCACAAGTTTCTCAACTGTCTCTTTTTACAAATGTACCACCCATGAACCTTTGCGTACTACCCTCGCACCTAGTTCTTAGATTCATGTCGGCAAAATATTACTTTATGTCAATACTGATTATCACAAATTACATTTTCTATTGTATTTCTGCAGTTCACATCATTCAGTCTACATTTCACTTCCTTTCACAGGATAAGATAAACTGGTCTGCTCCAATGTATGGGTCTTCATAGCTCTGCACTGCAGCAGCAATGCAGGCTACAGGTCCCAATCCTGAAGCCCAAAAGCCCTTTGTAAGGCTTAACTTACAATTGCTTAAATTGTGACAACAACTGCCATGACCACAACCTCATTTCATTTGTATTTCCACAGGTCACATCCTTCACTCTACTTAGACCTATGGAGACATTTTATCCTAGGCATAACGTATCAAATAGAGCTCTCAGACATGCAAGAAGGCAGCCAAACAAGGAATAATTTCCATAATTCATTTACCAAGCACAATAATTGCAACGTTTTACCTTGGGTGGTAACACAGCCAATAAACTGGACAATGTTTGCCTGATGGTTTCCTCCAAGAAGCTTTCCCAGCACAATTTCTCTCATCAGAGACTTCCTCCCATCTTTGCCAGAGGTGGCTACAGTGTAACACCACAACATAATAAGGTACAAATAAACTATTCGTAGTAGCTATATACTATACTACTGAGAGAACGGCATTAACATGGAATGAGAATGAATAGAGAAAGTAAGCTTTCGCAAAATTGTGTAATTACTCTTTCTTTGGTAGGTCGACATCAACTACATGTATTAGCTGCCTATTTAATGACCTAGTACATAACAGATAATGTAAAGTATGTATGTGTATATTCTTCAAGTTGCAAAAAAGCAAACATAAACAATGCATAACTACTATTTTTACTTCAATTTACTATATCTACACCAATGTAGATATAAATTTAATACAATCAAGTATTTAGTATAGCAATAGCACACATCTCGGTTTGTCTTGCTACTCCTACAGTACATCTGTACATGATCTTACGTGTAAAGGATTTTGCAGCAACTGTCCGATTTCCAGGTTTTCCATCTGATTCACTCAAAAGTGCTCTCCAGACTGCTCCAAATGCCCCCCTGCCAATGACCTCTTGAAGTATTATACGGTCAACTGCAATCTCCCATTCATCCACTTCAACGTTTAGCAACTGCATCTCAACTGCTTGCTCTTGATCCGGACTAAACAATTTAAGTCAACACTATTAAAACCATGACAGTGCAGGGCTAACTAATAAAAAAATATATTGCAACTAATTATATATAAGTCAGTGATTTTGTGATACATTCAAACACAATGTGACAAACCTAACAAATCTATAAAACTATCTTTTTGTTGAAGAGGAGCATTCTGCAAAAATTAAAGGGCACCTCTTATCTGTTGTTATCATATTTATAATCCAAAAGCCTCTTTAATCAGTTTGTATTCTAAAGACATGCATTCCTCAAAAGTGTAGTTCATGCAGAGGTCTTGCTTACTGTATGTCTTCCCTCAGCCAAAGAATCTGAAAATAAGCCTTAATCAAAATTGCATATCTGGACTTACTGAACTCTATGACTGGGCAACAACAGAATAAAGCAAAGCAACACACCGTGTGTACATCCATCACCAAAAAAATTAAAGAGATTAATTATTCAATTACAGACAGATCCTCCTTCAAGAAACCCAGTCACAAAGGTTATTATTGTCCATAATTCATTCCTTCCCTCCCACCCCTCTTGACTTCAGTGGGAGATCAGACAGAGAAAGTTCACGCCACATTTCCCAATATTGTATGCCTGCAGGGTTGAAATCCTGTACTTCAAAACATGCCCATACGTGAATGCTCATGCTCAAAGACAATTCACGAGGATCTTGCTCCATTTTTGACCAATACAGTCCTCTAGGTTTACGAATAAGTACCTTCACTCATACATAAAATGTGCCCATTTGAACACCAAAAAGAAACTACAATGTAAATTGTCAGCAGGAGGGAGAGATAATTTTGATAAGTGTTTGACTGATTTCAACCTCAGATCAAAACTTGCCCATGCATTTCTTATGATAACACCCCTTTGAAAGTTTCAGGGCACTAACATACCTTGTATAGATGGTTTTCAAGTGACGTCATCACTTTCTAAAATCCAAAACTAAAGAGCCAACAAAGTTTTTATCCTCATCAGGCATAAGAGAAGGTATATTTATATCTGTTTACAATTTTACAGCTCAATAGCGTGTTTCGTTTGGAAACCAGAGCATTTTGAATTTCAGGGTTATGGAGGTGCGTGACACATGTACAAGGTTATGATCGGGTTTGTCGAAAAATATATACTTATCCCATGATTTTGAGCCTTTTTAGAAGTTAGAGCATTAGGAAAAGTGCTTATGTAAATGCTTGTTTGATCAGTACTGATAATCAGTCGCCTAGATAGCCAAAGTAAGTTCCAGATGTTTACACTATTTTTCGGCCGCCATATTGGTGTACCACGGAGGTCCACCAACATGGCGTTTTCATACTGGGCTCTGTAAATATCTGCAAAACATTTCGACGAATATCTGAAGTTTGGGGAAACGCACAGGCCTAAAACTTGGAGAGGTGTCTTGTTTAGTTATCTTCTATAACATCATAATTTCATAGCTTTGTCCATTGGATGGTTTTCGATTTATTTTTTCACTGCGTGACAGTGAAAAAGATCTATTACTACATGACTAGGCTACTTCAGAGGGCCAATAACTAAATTTAATCAATCAGATTGTTCTATTATTACCAGTCTAATGTCCTTGGTACTGGACTGGACATTGTCGCAAATGCTTCCCCATGATAACCCTTTAAGCTTTTCTGGTAAGTTTGTGGCTTATGATTTTTAAAGAACTTGCTTTCACCTAAAACATTCCTTTTCTTTTTCTTTCAACTCTCCCTTCTGTTTCTGTCCGAAATCCGTAGTTGGCATTACGCATTGCGTTACGCGTAGAGTTACGTATCTGGTCACGTGCTTAGCTTCAAGTTAATTGACAGATGAGTCATGTGCTTGAGAGTGGGAATGTTGGAGATGTTGATTGTGAATGAGAGAGAAAAGCACGAGTGTTTCAAAAAGATTGTTTACCTTGATAGTTCAAGATTGTACCGAGATCGTGAAGACATACAGTCCTCAGATTGAAGGAAATAAAGATTGTGAAGTCCTCATATGTGTGGATTTCTATCACAGTGGTCCTTCGAGCCGGATTATCGAGCTTGAAGACGTCGACAAGATTGACCACGTGCGCGGACTGAAAGTATGTCGGTCACCGACGCCATAGCGAAGAAAGTTAAAATCAGAGCTGCTCATAGAGGATCTGCGACGAAACTTCTTAATCGTTTGAAAGACAGGCTGAGTGATGAAGAAAATCCAGTGGATAAATTCTGGTTGAAAGAATCAATTCAGTCGATGCGACTGAAGATAGAGTCACTCAAAACATTAGATGACCAAATAATTGACCTTATTGCAAGTGGAACGGCCGAGGATGTCGAAGAGCGTATCGAGAAAGAAATTGAGAACAGTGATGGAGTGAGAGCAGAGTTGAACGAAATCGTGATGAGAATGGAAGAAATGATGAGTAAATTTGATCCGCCACCGCCGATAGTTCAGCCGAGTGCTTTGTCACCGCCCGCTCAAGTTCATTCAAGCATGGCGTCAGGAATCCCTCAGCAAAGCAAGGCGAAAGCAAGACTCCCCAAACTTGAAGTAAGGAAATTTCACGGGAAGATCCAAGAATGGCAAGAACTTTGGGACGCTTTCGAAAGCGCCATCGACCAAAACGAAGGCCTCACGGCCATTGACAAATTCTCCTACTTGCGAAGTTTAGTCACTGAACCGGCCAGATCAACCATCGCGGGATTCTCCTTGACAGCAGCGAACTATGCGGCCGCTGTTGATGTTTTAAAGAAGAAGTACGGAAAGGAAACTGCCATACAGCGTGCTCATGTGAATGACTTGCTAAATTTAACGCCGGTGTTCAGCGATAAGGATACAACTCATTTGAGGAAACTATACGACAGTTGCGGCGCTCATTTTAGAGGTCTCAAGGCGCTCGGAGTGGATGAAACTACCTTCGCAGCAGTGGTAGTCCCCGCCGTTTTGCAAAAGTTGCCCGAAGCATTTCGCCTGACCATCACGAGGGGAGCCGACTTTCTGAACTGGTCGATGGAGGAATTGTTGAGCGCGTTTTTAAAGGAGTTGGAACTGAGGGAAGACCATTACTATGCAGTGTCCTCGGGTGGAAATACGCAGAACAGGAAGGACAGCAACACATTTCACACAAAGCAGGAAGTTGAGAACTGTGCGTTTTGCCTTGGGAGACACGCACCAGCGAACTGTAAGAAAGTGAGCGATGTGAATGCACGTAAGACTATTTTAGTTAAGTACGGTAGATGTTTCAAATGTTTGCACAGGGGGCACCGAGCCCGAGATTGTAAGTCGATTGAATTATGTAACAAGTGTGGGCGGTCCCACCACATTTCAATTTGTGATAAGCAGGATAAGCCAGCAGTCAGTGAATTTGAAGTTAGACCAGAGGCTAACCCTACCACTACTAGCCCCAGTAGTTTTCATGTTGGTGCGGGAGATCGTGTAGCCCTACAGACTGCCCGTGCAGTCATCACCGGGGAGGGTCAGCCACTGAGGGTTAGAGTTTTGTTTGATGCCAGCAGTCATCGTTCCTTTGTCACAGCTGGAGTTGCTCGGCTTGCGCGGCTTCCTGTAACCAGGCAAGACTGGCTTGCAATAAGTACATTTGGGCAACGCTCAAGGGATATGAAGCTAAGGGACGTCGTCCAAGTCAAGGTGAGTCCTATAGGGGGGGGGGGAGAGTTTCATTAACATGGAGGCATACGTAGTTCCAGAAATTTCTAGTATACCAAATACCCATGTAGAATTAGTAAAATCTGATTACCCCCACTTGAAAGGGATTTGGTTCTCTGATGTAAGTAAGGGAAGGGATGAGATGGTTATAGATGTATTGATTGGGGCAGACTACTTGTGGCATTTTCAGAAAGGGTGCACAATTAGGGGTAAGTTTGACGAGCCCGTTGCCGTAGAAACGGAGTTGGGGTGGGTCTTGTCAGGGCCCATGAAGGGCCAAGACACATGTAGTGATGTACACTTCACCCAGATAAATTTCATTGCAAGCTCTGTTGAAGAGCAAGAAGGTCTAGATGATGTTAGAAGATTGTGGGATCTGGAGACACTGGGTATTAGAGAGATTACTGACCAGGTTCATGAGTCATTTGAAAATAGCATCTCATTCAATGGGACCAGATACTCTGTTCGCTTACCTTGGAAGGAGGGGCACCCGGAACTTCCCAGTAATTATGGAACCAGTCTGTATCGTCTTAAAACTCAGATGCGAAGACTAGAGAAGGATCCTGAAATTCTCAAGGAGTGTGGGAACATCATAGAAGACCAGCTACGAGTGGGGGTGATAGAAAAGGTAGCAGAGTTGGAAAAGGCCCCCAGGATTCATTACTTGCCTCACCAAGCAGTTGTTCGCCAAGAGTCAGCTACTACCAAGGTAAGAGTGGTATATGATGCTTCCTCGAAAGAAAGTAAGAGTGTCGCATGTTTGAATGATTGTTTGCATGTTGGACCCCCTCTGACCCCCTTGCTTTACAACATTTTACTTCGATTCAGGGAAAATAGAGTGGTCCTGGTAGGGGATATTGAAAAGGCTTTTTTAAATGTGGAAGTTGACCCAGAGGATAGAGATTGTCTGCGTTTCTTGTGGGTGGAGAAACCCCCTGATTTGTCGCAAGTTGTTGTCTACAGGTTTTGTAGGGTTGTATTTGGACTGAATGCATCACCCTTTTTATTGAATGCTACACTCCGACATCATGTCAAAAGGTATGAAATTTGGGACCCAAGGTTTGTAGCTAAGTTGTTGAATTCGTTTTATGTTGATGATTTTGTTGGTGGTGGAGCGACATCACAGAAAGGTATGGAGTTGTACCAGAAGACTCAGAGTCGAATGGCCGAAGGAGGTTTCAAACTCAGGAAATGGCTGACAAATGATTCACAGGTAAGGGCCAAAATGGCAACAAAAACCCAGATTGATGATAAACAAGATGTGGTGACAGAGGAAGACATCAGTTATGCTAAGTCTTCTGTGGGCATGAAGTTGGGAAGCAAGGGCCAGAAGGTGTTAGGATGCGAGTGGGATTACGAAGCTGATGTCATCACTCTTGATCTGACGTTGATTGCGCAGCGTGCCGAAGGCTTACCTGCCACTAAGCGGAATACATTAAGGCTACTAGCAGGAGTCTATGACCCCTTGGGACTTATTAGTCCGGTTACAGTGAGTGTCAAGGTTATATTCCAAGAGATCTGTTGTCAGAAGTGTGGATGGGACGAACAGCTGGAGGGAGGGGTCAAGAAGGGCGTGGAAGATTGGATTAAGGGCCTCATTGACTGTCATAGGATTGATGTAAAACGCTGTGTTTATGACCACCCTCATGAGGAGGTGGAGGAGTGCTCACTGCATGGGTTCGCAGATGCAAGTAAGGCCTACTGTGGTGTGGTGTACCTTGTTTATAGAACCCAGGTAGGTAGATATGTACGAATGTTGACTTCAAAGACAAGAGTGGCACCCTTGAAGGAGCTGTCAATTCCAAGGCTAGAGCTTATGGCAGCACTTATACTAGTGAAACTTATGGTCAATGTTGAAGGTGCTCTTGCCTCGCAGCAGAGTGTTAAGCGTTCGAAACTGTGGCTGGACAGTCAGACTGCCTTGTTCTGGATTATGAACAGAGGGGAATGGAAACAATTTGTCAAGCACCGTGTGAACGAAATTTTGAAGCTGAGTGACAATGGAGATTGGAGGTACTGTCCAAGTCGAGAGAACCCTGCGGACATTGGGTCAAGAGGAATGTCTGCATCCGGTTTAAAGCAGAATGTATTGTGGTGGCAAGGTCCTGCTTGGTTAACAGAGTCAGAAGAGAGTTGGCCTTCAGAGGGATCAGTGTCACCTACCACTGAAAGTCAAGAACAAGAGAGGACGACCAGCGTCCTTGTGACCCGAACTGACTTGGTTGTGGGGATAGACAAGGTCATTGAAATTGACAAGTACAGTTGCATAAGGATGGTTTTGAGAGTGACAGCGTGGCTTAAACGGTTTTGCTTCAATGTGGCCAAGAAGACAAAGTCAGAGAGGGAGCATGGACCGCTATCCTTGCAAGAGCTGACGGAGGCAGAGATTGACTGGATAAAAGCAGCACAAAGAGAGTTAAAGTGTCAAGAGAACTACACGCAACTTTCTAACAAGTTTGGTCTTACTGAAGACAGTAAGGGTGTGATAAGATGCAAGGGACGGCTAGAGTATGCTGATTTGCCTGCGGAAGCGAAGGAGCCAATAATTTTACCCAAAGACCACCACCTGACATTCCTAGAAATTCAAAGATGTCACAAGAAGGTCCTTCACTGTGGAGTGAAGAGTACTCTTGCAGAACTGCGCACCAAATTCTGAGTTCCCAAGGGGAGACAAGTTGTGAAGAAGATATTGTCCCGGTGCATGACATGCAAGAAGTGGGAGGGTACAGCATTTACCCAACCAGCGACTGCGAGTTTACCAGAATTTAGGGTCAATCCGGCCCCGCCCTTCTCAAAGGTTGGGGTAGATTTTGCTGGACCAATGTATGTCAAAGGACGAGGTAAGCAGTTAAAGAAGGTTTATGTCTGTTTATTCTCATGCTGTGTTACTTGGGCACTGCACCTGGACTTAGTGGAAGATCTCTCGACTCCTACATTTCTGAGGTGTCTGAGGAAGTTCACCGCGCAAAAAGGAACTCCCACCTTGATCGTGTCTGATAATGCAAAGACGTTCAAAGGAGCAGAGAGAGATACGCACACTTTTTCGACATCCTGAGGTAAGAGCAGAACTAGAAAACAAAGGTATCGAGTGGCGTTTCAACGTAGCAAAGGCCCCATGGTGGGGAGGGTTCTTCGAAAGGATGGTGAAAAGCGTTAAACATGCTTGAGAAAGGTCATTGGAAATGCAAGACTTTCCTCTGACGAGATGTTGACAGTCCTTGTGGAGGTTGAAGGTACCCTTAATTCAAGGCCCCTGACTTACGATGACAACAACCCATCAGAGGAGGTTCTTACCCCATCCCATTTGATACATGGAAGAAGGATTCAGTCATTGCCAGAGGTACTAGAGTCAGAAGAAGAGTTTGGAGAAAGTAGTGCAACATATACCAGGAGGCACAAGTACCTGACTAAGAAGCTGCAACATTTTTGGAAGAGGTGGCAACGGGAATATTTAACTGCCTTACGGGAGAGTCATGAAAACAAAACTGCTGGGAAAGGAAGATCGCCTAAGGAAGGAGATGTCGTGGTAGTACATGAAGATGGAGTGAAGAGAGGCCTCTGGAAGATGGGAGTGGTAGAAGGGTTGATTTGTGGACGTGACAAAGAGGTAAGAGGGGCACACGTGAGGGTAATCACCAAAGGGAGGGATGTTCATATAACTAGGCCTGTTCAGAAATTGTGTCCGATTGAAGTTCATGCTGGGCCGAATGCAGGTAAGAGCCAAGACAGAAATCGAGCGCAACCAGCAAATTTGCAATGGAGCAGTCGGCCTCGCAGAGTGGCAGCTTTGGATGCGGCTAGAAGGATAAGCAGCCTGGCAAATCAGGAAAACGACTGACCTTGTGGCTGTATTCTTGACTCATACAAGTCAAGAGGGGGGAGAGTGTCCGAAATCCGTAGTTGGCGTTACGCATTGCGTTACGCGTAGAGTTACGTATCTGGTCACGTGCTTAGCTTCAAGTTAATTGACAGATGAGTCATGTGCTTGAGAGTGAGAATGTTGGAGATGTTGATTGTGAATGAGAGAAAAGCACGAGTGTTTCAAAAAGATTGTTTACCTTGATAGTTCAAGATTGTACCGAGATCGTGAAGATATACAGTCCTCAGATTGAAGGAAATAAAGATTGTGAAGTCCTCATATGTGTGGATTTCTATCAGTTTCGTTCAACAGCTGAGGTGAGAGTATATGCCTGGTTGGTGCCCAATAAGAATTGCAAACTTGAAGTTTGCAACGTTTTTCCAGTCAATGATAGTGGCACTTTTTCTGAACATTTCCTGTCATTTAATAAATCTCCTATATGTATTTACCAAGCTTTCTCGGGGTTATCGGTGGATGTTTAAACTCAGTGATGTAAAATGTTATGTAACCACCTACAGTTAAAAAAAATTATAACAAAAATTCTCGACTTACAGTTTTGCCATAGCTGTAAATGTACATTCCCAACGAAAGATAACAAAAGTTACACATGTGCAGAAGACACAAACAAAAAAATAATGTCAGGTGTAATATGTGCCAGACCGGAGGTGTGTTAAAAATTCTATAAAAATTGCTGTATTGGACTTTAGAGTGATTTCTTAAATAGCAATAGACCATATTCGTATTCTCAGTAGACTGGACTGGAACTAGCTTGCAATGCAGGGGAATATCATTGAAAAGAGATAGATGTCATTTGGATTTAAAAAGATTCCCAGCGTTAGCCTCAGTTTCAAGCTATAGTTCCAGTCCAATACAGAGAATACGAATAATTTTATGGTCTATTATTAAATATATGTTCTAAAAATCTGGCATTCACTAATTGGTGTAGCTAAATTACAGTGTAGGTGACAATTTATGTCTTGGGCTGAGCAGTTCAACTGAAGTGTTTTACATGGCACTGAAACTAAATTTCTTATGAATCTGTGACGCATTGGTAGAGAAGAGAGCCAAAGTGGATTATTTCTTCTTTAAAACAAAATCTTTTAGCAAGACTAGCACAGCAAAATGGAGGACTAAGATAAACACTTTTAAGATGATTTCCCCAGAAAATTCGCGCAATAATGGCAAAAATAAAGTTACCAAAAAATCCTCATAGCATGGTAATACTTTGATTAAAGGTAAGAAGAACTTATTGAGACTTAAGCTCTTAAGCTGACCCCGCAAGAGAAAATTGAACTCGAAGTGATCCATATTTCAATGAGAACTGACGTTTTGCATTTAAGTTGAAAACACAATAACTCATGTGTTAAGCCTTCTTACGAGGTTTGACATTAACTTTCTAGAGAATGCTTGGGGATTTAATTGTGGAGTCACTTACAGAAATGAATCACAGTGAGATGTTTTAAATAGTATTCAAAAAGTTACCGTGCTGTGAGTGGATTTTCAGTAAATATTTTTTGCACCTATTGCTCAAAGTTTGAGCAAAATCTTTTCACCTGCCCTTCGACGTTTGCAGATGTACCAGCCAACAGTAAATATGACAATGCAACCAAGCACAGGTCCCACAATATAATACCACTCCAGAGCCAGCTTGGCAATAGAACCTGGGTAGGGAACATTTAGCATGACTATACAAAACTTCCGTTTGGTAGTTTTCTAATTTAGTGTTGTTTATCTTTAATCTTTAACCTTTAATCTTTAATACAAATTCTAAATTACACTACATTGAACAAGTCAATCCAATGAATTTGAGGACAGCTTAAAACAGAATACAAGATTCCTTAATATAAGCTGCCTTAGTGTATCATTGTATGATTGTACAGCTAGATAAAGATTACTCTAAACTCATTAAAAAATAAGATAATCACGATAAAAAATTTTGAAATAATCGATGTTAGCGTTCACAAGGACCTCAGGTCTGATCATTTTATGGTTAACTTTTCCTTGTTTACCAAGGTTACCTGCTTAAAGAAATCGCGTCGGTCCGTTTACAACCTAAAGAAAGCTGACCTGTCTGGCTTAAAGTCAGCGGTACCTCCCTTGGGACACTGTATTTGTTGACAACGACATTGACGCCAGTACTGCTTGCTGGTATGACTTGTTTCTATCATGTGTGGATGAATTTGTTCCTAAGGTGTTAATTAGGGATGCCAACAGACCTCCGTGGAGGTCAGGTGTCAGGAACAGTGGCCTAATGTTGGCACACTGGACTTGGGCCCAAGCAGTCCAGGTTCAAGCCCTGACCAGGGTCATTGCATTGAGTTCTTGGTTAAGACAATCACAGTGTCACTCTCAATCTCACCTTGGTTGTTCAAAAGCTGATTAGCGCTAACCCAGGAACACCTAAATGTGAGCAAATGTGGAGGCCTCTGGATGTCCCAGGCATCATCACACGCACACACCAACCAACCTATCCAAGCTCAAGCATAGCAGCTGTGGATGATAGCTCCATGGCCATGGCCCTTATGTCGCTGTGGTGGTAGGCTAAGAGGAAAATGTCACCTGCATAATGGTCATCGAGCATGTCTGAGAAAGTCCGTCAAACGCCCCTGTCATCTTTTGCTTCATAGGAATAAGGAGAGTATGCATCCTTGATTGACACCTGTTTCGATGAGCGAAGTCTGTGCCAACCTGTGTCGTAGGATGTGCTATAGCATTTGTCTGTGAACACTGTCAAACGCTTTTTCAAAGTCTATGAAATTGACATAGTTGTCGACTACTCCATGATCCAGGTGCTTTGTCATTCTTCATCTCTCTGATGGCCTTGATTTCCTGGATTGACTGCAGCTCAGTGTTTACGTCCATGTCTTGAGCATCTTCGGATGTTGGGGCTGTATTTTTAGGTTTAGGACGATTGAGGTTAGGGTTAGGGTTAGATACCATGGAAATGCTCATGCCATCTCTTTAGATTGTCTTCTACTCGAGACAAAACTCTGCTGTTTCATCCTTCACAGGCATTTTTCCACTGTTATATCCAACACTGAGTATCTTCACGATGGTATAAAGCATATTCAGTTCTTGCCATGCTGTAACCACTTCTGCTTTCTCAGCCAGATTTTCAATGTAGTCCACTTGTCCCTCTTGGCCATCTTCTTCACCTCGTAGTCCAGGTCTTGGTATTTCTTTCTGTAGCAATCTTTCACTCTCTCTCACCTTGTAGAATCTATCTTCTCCTTCATCCCCTTTCTTTCTGACATCTTGTCCCATGTTCCTTCCTGAATCCAGTCTTCTTTCTTCCTTCTGAATCAAAGGAACTTCTCTCCTGCTTCTCTCACTGTCCAATAGTGAAAAGTGCAGAGGTCAGGTTCCACCACTTCTTCCTTGAGGGCTTGGAGGCAGTTTCTGAGTTCAAGCTTAGAGGTTGTCTTGGTCTCTGGAACTTAGTTTTGTGCAGGTTGATGGTCAGTGTTGCCATCAGCAACCGGTGGTCACTCCAGACATCTACTCCTCTTTGTACCTCCTTATCTGAAAGCGAGTTCTTCCATTTGCTGCTAATGATAATGTGATCTATCTGGGTGTGCATCTTGCCATCATCAACAACTTAGAATCATTATCATGAAGAGCTACATTTTATTATTCTGTGAATAAATAAGACACAACTAACAAATTTAACCTTGTATTTTGTAAACCAAGACTCACAGTAAACTAAGGCTAATTGCTTTTTCTGATGTACATGTATTTCTTTCTTTATTTTTTTTTACATCATCCACAATTTATTGGTGTGGACAGGGGGCTGGGGCAGGAGCTCAGGAGAAGAGGGGGCAGAGTGGTATGAAAGAAAAAGGGCAGGAAGTGGGACTCTTAAGAGGGCAGGAAGTGAGAAGGAAATGAAAATGCTAACTTTCTTCAGTTATTTGTTCATGAATTAGAATAGATCAGTATACAATTGAGTGTCGAAAGTAATAAAGCAAATATTTTTGTTTTGACTTTGGTTTTACTATTAATTACGGTTTAAGATTGGGTGAGTAGTCTAATTGGTAAGTAACTGACTTGGTTTTGGTTTTGCGACAATTGAAAAACACTCTTTAACTATATATCACAACCATGAATCCAACAATCTTATGCGACTTGCACTTGCACCCATTTGTAGCATTCTTTATCTCAGAACTTATGAACATTCATCCACAGGCTAGAAAACACAGCCTTACTTCTGGTGAAATTGTACACAATTTCTGTCCGGAGCAAATTTAGTAACAGGACTGGGTGTCATCCAATTTGTTCTGAACTGCCCCTGAAGGGTTGTCCAACTTTGCTAATCATGCATTTCATCAAATTGGTTTCCACTCAGTCCTAATTGTGATTTCTTTTCGCAACACCCCTATTCCACTAACAAAAGCTTGCTACTGATACATGCAAGTGCACTTAACAATATGCTAGCTCCTATCTTTCAATATTTATGTGTATCAAGGTTAGTTTGATGTTGAGTTAGGAAAAACTTGTCTTGTTCATTTAAGAGTAAAATTCAATCCCTATATTGAGAAGATTTAACCATGTTACAGTTTACAGTTTGGGTACATAAACACTTCAAAAGAGATGGCAAAAAAGTGCATCTGTTCTCAAATAAGCATCCCCCTGGAAGGGGGGTACTCCTTGTATACAGTAGGTATGTGTGGCCCCAAAGGGTATGGTTTTTCAGCTGTTTTGATCATAAAATAGGGTATTGATTCTTGCCATTTTGGTCATAAAAAGGGTACTGTGGTTTTTGCACTCTGGGACAGTATGCTTTTAAGATTAGAAGTTTACAGCAATAATTGCTGTAAATTTCTAATCAATTTAACATTGGTCTGAACCAGGAAACTAATTATATTAAGCAGGCCTGAAACAGGGTATTGATTTAAGGATTGCGTCATAAATAGGGTACCAAATTTTGGGTCAGGTCATAAATAGGGTGAGGAAAATCACAGATTTTGGTCATAAATAGGGTAAGGATTTCAGGAAGTGGGCAACCCACCCCCACCCAAACTTTTGGGAAGTAGCACCCCCCCCCCCCACCACCACCCTCAGGCCTGTCTCCATTTGTATATTAATTGAGCAGTACTGAAATTTTAATCCAATTATTCTGAAGGTAGATCTTAAACAAAAACCAAGCCAAAATAAGGCAAAAAAACATACCCTGACACTGTTCCTCCACTTGGAACTGGTACTGGATTATTTTCTACATAATCATAACTTGCAGATGCAACCTAGAAGAGAAGAAATATTTTTAAAACAAATATGTTTCTCAGATTCGCTGCTCTGTTTCCTATTTTCCTTTGACTTACGAGAAGACAGCTAAGATTCTGAGGGATTTGATTTTGACTTTGAACACTATAAACAGAAGCATCATTGTTTTATGTACATGTACATGAGTTGTATTGGCATAAGACACAGCCATCTTTGCTTGAGAGAAAGCTATCTAGACCCAGGCAGATTTTCTTCCAAAAAATGTATAAATGAGTGAAAAAAGTCCAGGTGAGTGTTTAAAATATAATTTGTAGCCCAGTTGCTGAGATTGAGGCAGATCAGAGCCACAATGGGCAACAAAAGTATTGGGACACTCAGCGGTAAAATTTGATTTCTGAGCATCTTGAAAACATTTCTCTCCCTCCCCCTCTCCCCTCCCCCCTTCTCCCTTAAACAATGTTGATTTTGCCATCTCAGATCAGACCCAGGAAAAAGAAAAAACAGGCCTAAAATTCAACATAAGGCGGATTGATATGCACACAGCTCTTCAATTGCTAGAACTCACAATCACCTGTACTGTTCACGACTGTCATTCTGACTGGTTCAAAAGAATCTAGATTAATAAATACCAAATTACTACTTAATGACTAAGTTTGCCATAATTATTAGTCAATTAGCTAACAAGTCTCCCATTTGCTATTCTCTGTAAAGCATATTCCTAGGCCCAGATTTTACAAACTTGTTGAAAGTCCCAGTCTCATGCAGATGTTAAAGAAGGGTCTTCCATAAGCCTCAGATTTTGCCATTCACCACCCCCAGTGTTAATGTAAAGAATAAAAGGAAACTCAACAATTCGAAATCAGTACATAATTAGATGACAGTTCAGGATGATAACCATTAACTCCATCATCAAGTACTGCCACCAGAATTCCTCTCCCTGTGTATCTCGGCCAAACTGAAGTGATGTTGTATGTTGGATATTTAGGTCTCTCCTAAAATGAGATTCAAGGAAAGATTCAACATAAATAAGAGAGATTTATAAATCTTTTAATATGTCTATATACAAGATGTAGTTTGGGTAAATTAAAACAGTTGACCAAACAAAGTATTGCGTACTCCCACAGCAGCTGTAGTCCTATAGTCCTCTCCTTTTGTATTGCTTTTGATATTTACTTTTAGTCACTAGGACAAAAACAAATTATATTTCAAAGCTGCTGGGTGCAGTTGCTTTGTCTGCACTCAGGGTTCAAAGTTATTAGTCACTGAACAGTTCAGAGCTGTTTTATATACATCTACTTTCTTCGCATTTTATTCAGCTATAATGAATACAGGGTGTAAAATTATTATATTATATTTTAATTACTGCTCGGGGACTCAACTTCACCAGCAGCTAAAATTAGCCAGACCTTTTTGTTTAAGACTCACCCTGCATGTGATTGGCTGAACACATTTAGTTGTTGCACTACTGAACTTTCTTGTTAGGAACTTAAAGTGGCTATGAACCACTCAACTTGGAAAACGGATCAGTAAGCAATGGCAGTTTTGATGCCACTGAACTGGGTTTTTAATGCATAAGGTCACACAGTAATGCAGGTAAAAATGAAATTCAGGTTAAAATGATTTTAACCTAGTTTGATTCTCAATTTCCTATTTGTCCTCTAACCCTAATTAATCATGATCCATGAATAATTAGGGATATGAGACAAAGAAAGGAATTTCATTTTAACCTGAATTTCATTTTGACCTATAACATCTTATAAAATTTATACAATTATCATATATATTGAGCCAGAGAGGTGAAGAATAAAGCTAATGCGCACTGGCCTTGTCAAGAAATAGTACAAAATGTAACAGTAACAGATACATAAGGAGAATTGTGGTGCTGTAGATTAACATTCATAGAGTCATCCTTGTTCAAGATGTTATCACAGGGAAAGCACGGCTTCTTATCTAATCACTACAGCTATTAGGGTAAGCGTAGCACTGGCCAGATGCGTGACCAAGTAATAAAATCCCTGTATTTTGGGTTTTCCTTTTCTAAGTTATATTTAATAATTATTTACCGAAGTGGAGGTAAATATCCATCACTTTCACCGACACTGAGGTGAATAATTGTTTTAGTGTATACCACACAAGCTAAATAATTAGCGGACCAAAACATTATTTTATGAGTGACAAGCGGTCGGAAATTTTAAAATCTCTCGCGCTGGCTGCTTGGAGGTGAATAGTACTTGCTAATCACCTCTGAGTTAACCAATCCGAGCACACAAAAAGCACTATTCACTTTTGCGGTGTATACTAAAATTCTATATTTTTTGTTCTTCAATAATCTTTCCCTGCCAAATCTTCTTATTACTGACAGCTGCATTCTCTTTAGCTTAGCTGAATTCCATTGTTTCACTCAACAAATATAAGTTAAAAAGTGAAAATAAAATAATCTGAAAACAAAATAAAATCTATGCATGTATGTATGTATGTATATAAGGTTACAAATTAGTATAAATGTAATATCGTTGATGAGATCTTAAACTGATCTTCAGTTATAAAGGCATCAATGACAACATTGTAGGCTCTGGGGTCAATTCTAGGTGTGGGCTTTGAAATTTGTTTTGTCTTTCTATGCTCAGCATGGAATCACTATTAATACCACAAGAACAGCAGCGTGTCTCTTCAGATCAACAAAGTTAAGACCTGTTTGGCAGAGTCAGTACTTGGTTGGGTGACCAAGTAAAATGCCTATGTGTTGTACTGTGAATGATTTCTTGTTTACTTTATAAATTATAAATATTAATTTTTTATTCTCTTTCCAAGGCAATATCAGTGACTGCAAAACTTGCAACCATGTGCAATGTCTTTTCTTCTCTTCATCAACCATTTGTTCAACCAAAGAAAGGCATATCATTTTACCATGGCCATACTTGTACATGTATCAATTTACAGCAACCGTATAAGCTTACTGTATCTAGCAAAATGCAATGTTCAAGTTCTCTCAATTCTCCTCGCCATTTTTCATCCAAAGTTTAATCAAGGTTAAATTGTGTCATCTCCACTTGTACAAGCTCGGCAACGACTCACTTACAGGATCAGAGCCAGTCATCAACTCACTCGAACTTCAGCTCAACTGTACGTACTCAGAACTCACTTGAACATGCTGTGTAAATTACCCAGCATTTCAGTACACATTAATTAATATGAATATTCTTCCCATCATGAACGGTGTTGTAGATGTGGCACAGTTGGTTAGTCAATTGCCTCACATGCAGGAGGTTTCAGGTTCGCATTCTGTGGATAGCAATAATCTTAAGGTTCTTTTTCCTTTCTTTTTCACTGTTGTTATTTTTATCACATTCATTTATTGTCAAGAAACCATTTACCCGAAGAAGTGTATTTGCCTTTCCATTTCTTACAAGTTTAAAAAATCATCTGGAGCTTTTAATCATTCGATATATGACTTTTTTTAACATTTTTGAACTCAAAATATGCTAGCTGCCTTTGTCGTGCCCTAAATTACCACTCGTGTCACATGGGTTTGTGAAGAAAAAACAAAAAAGACTTTCCCTTACAATCAAATTATGTAAGAAGAACCATGAGGTCTATTCCCTTTACAACTGAAAAATCGCTTTGAACACCTAGCTTGTACCTCTCTAATAAAGTTCTTTACAATGGTCAGTGGATGTTTGAAATGTCTTCAGAACAGGAAGCGAAGAGGTGATGGTCAGGAGTGAGTGTCCATTGATATCCATACCAATTGAAATGTTATTTTCCAAGATAAAAACATATCGCAGTTATGGGTGTCACCATCAATATTGTGTTTAGAGTAAGCGGAAATTCACTATTAATTAATATTTATAAAGCAACTAGAAGTATAATGTTACAATGTACATATGTACATCCATTAGCAAGTTAACATTAGGAAATGGTCATCAATAAGTACTGTGTGTCAAAGTACTCTTTGAAAGCAAGTAAAATGGGCAACTCACAATATATCACTGTTCCTTAAGTAAAGGGTCTCTGATAACTGTAGACAGTAGTTGATATTCTTTTTCCTTCTGCTGCATAAACCATTCAACCTATTAAAAAAGAAACTGTTAAGACATAAACTGTAAATTAGAATTTAATTGAGTGCCCTTGGTTATGGGCTTATGACTGCCAGCTATACTCCTGACTTTACTGAGATACAATAAATGAAATTTATAATTTTTGGATGGTATCTACATACAAAATCAAACAAAACTTCATGAAATTCTAACCTTTTGATCCAAATCCAGCTTACTGTCAATCTCAAGTGACTCAGATTTCTTTTCTGCTTGACGCTGTATCTCAGGACTTTTAAAAGTATAATAGTCCTCAAAGAGCTAAGAAATAAATCAATCAAATTTAGTTTTGTACTTAATATATTCATTGTGCTTCCTAATAAACACTCATAAATATAATTGCATGTAAGTTGCTTAATTTCAGAAGATGTAAGTGGACCTTTCAACCCAAGATCTACATCTCCAAATGATAATTCAAACATTTTTAGTATTGTTTCCTGTCATTTTTTTTTCCCCTTGAAGTTATAAGGTGGCCTATTAAATCAAAATATGGGTTTGAAACTGGCATCAAAATAATGAAATTATGTCAAATTATGTATATTTGTATATCCAGTATTCTATTCTGTAACCGCATTGAGGTCTTACATGAGATAGCATTGTGCCTGCGCAAACTCAGTCTATTGCCACCTTTCCAAGTGAACAGAAGTCTTTTATGTCTAGTGAACATTTTCAGCAATAATTTGCTCTAAAGCACCTTAGAACTCCTGACAAAGACACGGATACCAGTCAGAGGAAGGAAACATCTGGATAGAAAAAGGAAAGCAGCAATAGCTCTCAAAGTAAAAGTGTCCAAGGACATTGGGTGATTCCAGAAAATATCCATTCCTTACCACTGGTGGCATGAACATTTTGACCCCCTCTTGCCTTAGGAAATTCCAAAATGCTCTACCCCCCATGCCCTTCAAATTCCAAAATTGTTAACCACTCCTCCCCTTCCGAATTTCCAATTTTTTTTTTCATAGCCTTTGGAATTCCTGTTTAACTGAGTGTCTAAAACTTCCACCAAATGGGAAACTTGCGCTTTTTTCTCTCTCCAAGAAAATTATACCAACAACGTTTTGGTCAAGCAAACAAGCAACTCAAGTTTATTAACATTTAATAAAGTGCACCACAGCTTTCCCTTCTAAGTGTTATCTATAAGTTGCTTACCACCAAATAAAACTTTTTGCTCACAGTTCATTACCTTCATATTTTCAGGAAAGTAGATCATATTGATACCAGTGGAAGACAAAAGTAAAGTTCATGATGTGCCGTCACCTGCCATATTGAAAATTGCGTTCATTGAGTAATTGCTGACCACTAGTGATGCAGCCTACAAATCTGTCAGGTGTCCCGTTTGGAAACGAGAGACTGGTGCGAGTTTTTCTTACGCAGCAAGATCGCCGATTGACAATTTTAGATCAGAAAGAAACACAGGCTTGTTTTGTATTTTATTCATCCATCAACTGTAAGGCCTCTTTGATATCGAGCTTGCACCATCCATACGCTCACTTTCCTGCGTGATCACTAACACCTGCCTGATCAATGTTTATCCTTCTTCCACGGTTGGTTTGTGCTTGATGATATATAAACTGGAAAAGTTACCAGATCAGCAATTTCAAGCGAAGCTTTTGTCATCTCCCCCCTCTGAAAATTTGGGGCTGAAACTCCCAACTGCGTTTGGAATTCCAAATGAATGAGTTGCCAGTAATCGGATACCCGTGTTTGCGCAAAGAACTCTGGGATTCGTCAGGGGGCAAACATTGCAAGTCGCTAGTTGTTTCGATGCCCAAAAACATGGTTTTGGCAAGAGATCAACACTTTTTTGCCGTTGTTTTATCACAAATGGATTTTGGCAATGTTGATACATGAAAAATGTAAGTTTTTGTTTGAATAACCGTGAAATAAGTGATAAAATTTACCGACAGACTCCTTTTTGCTTGCGTGAGGTTTACTGTGAAACTTACATTGAAGAGAATATTGAAAATTTCAATAGACGCCTGATCTCGAGAGGCTACCCAGAGCAAATGGTAGAAAAGACCCTCCGAGAAGTTAAATATAAAGACAGAAAAGAAGCTCTGAAACAGAAATCGAAAATTGCAGAAGGAACTACTACCCTTTGTGTCGGGCAATTTCACTCACCCGTCAATACCAAACTTTGGAAAGAATAATCACGCACAAATGGCACTTTTAAATACAAATACTCAGAGATATTCAAGGACCCACCCTTGATCTGTTATAGAAAAGGAACATCACTGAAATATGTGCTTGTAAAAGCAAAACAAAGGCTTTGACCAAAACAGTAGCCACACAACATGAGTCGCACGGACTCATTTGTTATTAAATCAACCCCAAACAGCACAATGATCACCACCGGGTTTATTTCCAGTATTATTTGTATGAATGAGCTTTCAAATAAGCCAAAAGTAGCCTGTACACAACTTAAAAGGTTTTACTGAGTTATTTCCTCTCGATTTATACCTAATTAATTTTGTAATATTTTCAGACCATTACGCGATGTAAATTTCACAATAAACCTCACGCAAGCAATGGAGTTTATCGGTAGATTTTATCACATATTTCATGGTTATTCAAACAAAAACTTACATATTCCACATATCAACTTTGCCCAAATCCATTTGCGATAAAAACGACAGCGAAAAAGCGTTGATCTCTCTCAAAAATCATTTTCTTGTACCTCGAAACAACTTTTCGCCATACACTTCCTTCTAGCGACTAGCAATGTTTGCCCCCTGACGATCCCAGAGTTCCTCGCGCAAACACAGGTATCCGATTACTGGCAACTCATTCATTACGTTACCCTCCCATGCCTTCACAATTCCAGTCCAAGAGAGCCCCCTCTCCCTCAGAAATCCAAGATGCCACCCGTGGTATGGTATGGATATTTTCTGGAATCACCCATTGAAGTCCAATTTGTTGTGGAAAATGGTGCCAAGATTGGTGTTTCTCCTTTGTGAAGGACCCTCGACAGCTCCGTTAGCTGCCATGCAAGAAGGATTTGCAACACCGCCCAGAATATGGCTAATGACATTTCCAAGGCTTTTAAGTCGGCTAAGGTCGACCTAGAGACATCCTAGACGAGGAAATTCAAAAGGAAGATAGATTGCAACACTGTCCAGAAATATGGCTAATGCCATTTCCGAGGCTTTTAAGTTGGCTAAGGCCGACCTAGAGACATCCTAGATGAGGAAATTCAAGAGGAGGATAGATTGCAACACTGTCCAGAAATATGGCTAATACCATTTCCAAGGCTTTGCCAACCTATGGAGATTTCCTAGGGGTTGAAGGGTGGTAAGGGGCCATGGTGGAGTGCACTGGGGCCACCAGGTGTACTTCGCAAATGCCAGGAAATGCCCACCATGTCAAAGGCTCTGCCACCAAGTTGGCTGTTGCATGTCCTCGTCATAACCCCGGTAATGCAGTTGTACTGTAGCTGAGCGACAACGGCAAAAGGCAGGTATCCGGTGCCTTTCAAATAACAGGATATTGTGGCTAAGGGAAGGACACCCTGACAGAAAACCCAGGCCCTCCAGGTTGGGGGTTGGGCATGGGGCCAATCCCCCCATCCCATAAAAAATTATCGATTACGGAAACCAGAAATTCTAACAAGCAATGTTACATGGGCAACAGCACAACTACTTGCCTAACTCCAAATGATAATTTTATCATATGGGAGGATGGATAGATGACTGGAACAGGTGTTCTGGCCCTATACCCACATAGGGTTACGGTCAAAGAAGAAGAAGGCCAACCTAGAGACATCCTAGATGAGGAAATTCAAGAGGAGGATAGATTGCAACACTGTCCAGAAATATGGCTAATGCCATTTCCGAGGCTTTGCCAACCTATGGAGATTTCCTATGACGGAATTTCAAGAGGAAGATATCCTTAGCTGTCATGCAAGAAGGATTTGCAACGTGTCAGGAATTATGGCTAAGGCCATTTCCGAGGCTTTTAAGTCGGTTAAAGCCGACCTAGATCAAACTTCTAGATTAAGACCATTACATCATTATAGATTTCACAAAGGGTGCAATAATACAGTTTGTGTTGATCAAGTGATGTGGTGTCTACAGCTTTTAGCTCAATATTCTGGGGAACTTCAGATAAAATACTACGCTCTAATTTAACGGGTCTCCTGCGAAACTGGAGGTGTATTTACATGTAAACAATCTTTGGCTGGAAGATCGGGGAGTTTTTAGGAAAAAAACAATGTAAGCTTTAAAGCTTACATAACTCGATGGACTAAAATAGAACATTCATAATTAGTAAGGCGGAATTTATAGTTTTAAACCACATACACAAGCGATTTGTGAGAATCCAGTCGTACGATGTTGCATTAGTGAGATGCCGTGAAGGTCCCGTTTTTTACTTCCTCAATGGATCCGAGAGTCACAGACAAAAAACTAAAGTGTACTGAGTTAACTTACGTGTCTTTCATAGGACAAGCCATGTTTGACGGCTAACTTCTTGGCGTCTTGCACACCACCATAAACTTTCACGGCCCAAATATTAGTGTAAATGTCCGTGGCAAAGATTTGATTTCCACTGAAGAACAGTAGGAGAATAGAGCACAAAAGTACTGCCTTGCCCGCGTTCTCCATCTTAGCAAGTGTTGAATTAACGCTTCCTGTTGAGCTGTTTTCGCTGCAGTTGTGCTGAGTGACCTGGCATGCATTTTCTTCACCACTAAGGGTAGGTGGAGAGACCCTTGTTTGTTACCTCTGTTTGGCATGTTTTTTTTTTTGTTGTTGTTTTTGTTTTTTTTTTTTCATTAGTGTCTGACCTAGCTTCAAAAGATCGCATCGTACTGCAGATCTACA
>NW_028301578.1:457500-502500 GCF_042242905.1 Orbicella faveolata | reverse complement strand
TGTTTTGTGCGAATCGATCTGCGAAGCCGTGAAATGACGTTTAGCAGCTAACCTTAAGCCCCGGCCAAACGATTGCAACATTTCAGCTCAACATATCACAACATTGTTGGCTCAGCATTCGCAAGCTCCGACCAAACGATCGCAACTCTTCCACGCAACATATCGCAACATTGTTGGGCGCAACATGTTGCGCGCGTTTGGCCACCCTGTTGGGACGTGTTGCGAAATGTTGGGTGTTGAAAATCGAACTAGTGCGCATGCCCGGCCGCAACATTGTTGCACGAACCTGGCCAAACGAGTACAAATGCAATGTATGCAAATGTTGCATGAAAAATTTGACCATTTTCAAATTTGAGCCAACAACACCCAGCATGTTGCAACACGTCGCAACCGGGTGGCCAAACGCACGCAACTTGTTGCGGCAACAATGTTGCGATATGTTGCGTTGAAATGTTGCGATCGCGTGGCCGAGCCTTTACGCAGTGGTTACTCGTAGGCTAGTTTATTTAACAATATTGGGGGAGCCCCATTTCAGGTTTCGTGAAAACGGGTAAAGAGACCAAAATTTGCTTGGTTTTCTTTGTTTGCTAGTTGACCCCTTAGTTTGTTGGTTTTACTAAAGGAATTAATCTTTAACTGGGCATTTTTTAAGCTTTTTTTTTTTTTGGCGGTTTCTCTTTTCTAGTGTCTATTGTTTTCGTTTTCGTTCTTTTTTTTTTTTCTCACACTTTTTTTTTAAAAAGAAATCAATTAAATCTTTATTCACACTTTTTTGATCATATAACAAGAAAAACTACTGTAAAATAGTAGAAAACAAATGTAAGTTATATAACTAAGAAATATATGAGTTTTAAACACGTGTGCATCAGCCAATCTCTTTTCAAAGGTTTCTTACAAACAAGCGAAGATCGCTTATCACATTTTAGTCATGAATGGCTCTCGGCCAACTTTTGATATGTAAAATTGATCAAATGCAAAATTAATTCTGCTCCTTATTCAGTGTGTTTGTCTCTTTCGGTATCATTCAAGAGCTTGTCTAGAAGCGAGCACTAAATATACTGTTGTGAAAGGCAAACTTGTCTGGACTTTATGCCATTACGTCATTGCCCCGAAGTGGTGATCTTGCATCAACAATAATATAATGATTCATTCCCGCACAGGTCACGTGCAAAAACAGCCCATGCTTATTTTGAAATTGGCAATCTGATTAGCTCCTCAGTCTCACAGTCATGAAAAAATCAAATCAGGTATACATAGAAAGTAGCAAAGTCCGTTCGTTTCTTTGTTTGTCGGGGCTTCAAAGTAACAGATGTCTAAGACAACACAGGCGCAATGCCAATTGACGAACTTTTAAAATTAATATCTGTAACGTTAAGTGCGTGACGAGTAACGCGCTATTAAACAAACAATGTTTTTTGTTTTTTTTTTAATCTTTGAAACGAACAAACAGTTTATTTTTCTTAGCAAATAAAAGTTAACTAAATATTTGGCCGCGTGGTCGTAAGCTTGAAAACGTCGTCCCAGTTTTTTTTACTGTGCAACAGTTCGAACACCTCCTTATCCCGACATTCGGAAGGGACAATGACTGACGTCCTTGACAATCTGATTAGCTTGTGCAATTGAGGATGTCCCTATCTCAGTCTGCCTGCAGTTGCCATACTAACCTGTGTCACTTTGTTTTTTTCTAGAACATATCGATGCGTCGAGACAATGGCAAGGCCACTTGTTATTTGGGGCCACTGCCAAACGACTTGCCAAAACCCGCTGACCTAAGGACTGGATTGCAAAGGGTACGAATATCGCTGAAAAGTTTCCAAAGACCCGATATAAAAAAGCACATGGGGCAACATTTTGTTGTTGTTTTCTTCTGTTTGTTTGTTTGTTGTTGTTGTTGTTTTTTTGTTTGTTTTTTTCAGCGACTGTGAAAATCTTAAAAAGTATTAAAAATTATCAATATGGTTGCTGTACTGAGTCTGTGGCGGAGTGAAAAGAAATGAAGCTTTCGAGGTTGCCTTCAAGGCAAGCCCGAAAGCCATTAATGATTAATTAACTTAAAAGGAATTTGACTTACTACTATTATTTTTGTCTTCTCAGAACAATAACGTTCAATGCTTCGAGAGTTCGAATTGCCTAAAAACTTTCCCCAAATTTTCACTTGCCAGTCGGGCAAGCAAAGAACAAAATTTACCAACCCGACGACTGCAAAACCCTTTAGCCCCTGGCTAGCTATTGTACACGACTCTTACGGACATTCAGTGAGCAGCACAAGATTTGTTGATCCTACGAATTTCGATTGACAGTACAAACTTCTTCAGGGATATGCTTTTTTTTTTTTTTTTTTTTTCAACTAAAGATCTTTACAAAGTTGGCTTCCAGGGTTTTAATATACCATTGAACCATCAGGCGAGATATACACAATTACCTAACGCAAAAATTGGATGGGTGAGATAATCCGGGAATTTCGTAAAGACCGCATAGGTGTAAAGATAAAATACATATCCCTTGAAACATATCCCTGAAGAAACTTGTAGTATCATGAGAAACGCGTAGGATCAATGAATCAACTCAAGCTGTTTTAACTTTGTGCAGCTTACTGGACGTTTATAAAAAAAAATTGAAAAGTAATAATAAAAAAAGTGCTAAAAAGAGTAATATAGTTTTACCATGTAGTCCTCCACATTTTTTTCTTACTTCAAGCTCTTAAATTTTGGATATATCTTTATTCGAAACAGTTTTTTGGAGGACTGTTTATTGTTGGAAGGAATTTTTCGTGGGAAGGAATTTTTCGTTTTAAAAGTATCAGTATTACTTCAAAGCGTGAGGAATAGTGCGTGGTGAAACTCTCTGAATCTAAGGACATCAAGGACAAAGCGAGTTCCAGAGACAATAAATGAACACCACAAATGATTCACAAGTGATACATGAGCGCAAACATCATATCAGTGAGCATGCTCTGGAAACATTAAATACCGCAACAAGTTTTAAGATAGGGAATCATAATTAGAACAAGTTTAACATCTCATTCTAATGTTAGATATAAATATAACGAAAGAAATTGGGGGAAGGGGGGCTTCGTGAGGTCTTATTTTAAGGCAGTGGTAAGCTTATAATCCCAGTTTTAAGCTAGGTATGTAAGCACTGCGCTTTTCCTTTGCTAAAGGTCAGGAAGTATTGAAAAATCTCTTTTTCGACTCATAAAATATCCTTTATTTAATTTCGCTCATAGGTATCTGAAACTTCTTCAAAAAGAAAGGTCATTGTCCAAAAGTACTGGGCTGTTTCAGAAGAGGTCGACAAAGCTCTCCTCAGAGAAGCAGTGCAGGTCTTCTGTGGCCAGTTTCCGGTCTTTCGCTTGCAAGAAGTTGACTTGAACATGTTGAGCTCTGCCGCAGCTGGCTTTAGGGACAATGGACGAACTCGTTTTGGTAAATACTACCTTGACTTCTGTTGTGCTTCCACTTGTAACCCTGAATATGGTCTTAAAGACGTGTTCAATTCTCCTTCTGTTGACTAGGATGCTTACTCTTATTTTTCTTTCTTTAGTTTAGTTTTAGCGTTCACAACGGTAACCATGCTTAAGGTAGACTGTAAAATATTCTTTTATTATTATTATTATTATTATCGTCCTCACGTAATGTTTGCTTAGAGTCCTTAGGGCCGAGACCAAACCATGGTCCTGGGGCACTAGGGGATAGCCAGTTTTTAGCTTGATAGCACCCTCCTCATCCTTATTATTATTATTATTATTATTATTATTATTATTATTATTATTATTATTATTATTAAGTCTGCTGTCCTTGAACGTAAGGTCTTTAGCAGAAGCCAAAACGGGGAGTTAGGCTGGAGAGAGACGCAGAGAGGTTGATTACCTTCACTCGCTTTGGACACGTTAAGGTTGCGCATGAATCGTTCTTGGATCAACGCTTTCGGCTCGTCACGCCAAGACAAAAAAAACCCGACTGTTTTATAGTTTATGCCCAGGGAATTGCCCGCCTGGATAAAGTGTGGTGCCCTAAGGCGGGAGTGAAATAAATGGGCGGTTTGAAGGGGTGGGCAGAAACTAGGGAGGCGCGGTGGCCTCATGGTTAGTGCGCTCGTCTCCGGATCGAGCGGTCCGGGTTCGAGCCCTGGCCGGGGACATTGTGTTGTGTTCTTGGGCAAGACACTTTACTCTCACAATGCCTCTCTCCACCCAGGTGTATAAATGGGTACCGGCGAACTTAATGCTGGGGGTAATTCTGCGATGGACTAGCATCCCATCCAGGGGGGAATAGAAATACTCCTAGTCGCTTCATGCTACAGAAACCGGGATAAGCTCCGGCCTGATGGGCCACTTGGCTCGCATGCAGACTTTTTGAAGGGGTGGACAGAAACTGGAAGTTACATTATTAAATGAATGCTATAAAAACAGTTTAAAATATAAATGAAAACTTAATAAATTAAAGTGATTAATTGAAAGTAGAAGAAATTCCGTAGGTTTTAGGAGAGTAAAGTTTTCCCTGAATTACTTTTTCGTTTCGGTGTAATACGCGTTGTCACACAGAGCGGAAGTTTCATACTAGGAACTCATGCTCCCCGTCCTCTCCTTCCCTTCAAACCATTCCATAATTCCACCCTCGCCCGGGCCATTGTATATACACTCACCCATGTTGGAAAACTTTATTTTAGTATCTCGAAATGTGAAAACTAGTTTCTTATTATTGACCAAAATTAGAAGTTATCTCTATTTGACTCTCAAATTTTACGACAAAATTAATTGTTACAGAACTCACCGCTGTCTTATTCTTTGTGTACCCTTGAAAAACTTGCCGAACCCCACTGGCAATCTTGGTATTTTGTCATTCACATATGACTCGCACGGTGGTCACTATCACCATTACTATTCATTTGAGTGCTATTAAATATGTTCATACCTTAATTATCATTTTTATTCCTCTTTTGTGTCCACAGCAAGAATGATCGAACTTAGCAACGTACCTTTCTGTAGGAAACAAATGGCTTCAAGACTGAGACGTTGCCATCCAGAAAATTGGCTTTATAATTATTTGATCCGCCAACGTCACTCCACTTGGTGGGTGAGAGATTGCAAGTACAACCCGCAAACTTTTTCCATGATGTGTGAGGGAATTGAGCACATGTTCAATAGCATTATTTGCTTCACAATTCGTTGTCCTTAAATGAATTGAAATGTCCTGTCGTGAACGAAATTGTTCAAGATTGACTGCACACGGAGAAATAAAATACAGCTTTGAAAACTCACCTTGTTATTTTGTTAAAATTAATTTGTCGAGAATACGGAAAAGCATCATCGTTCCTAGGGATTTTTTATCCCTTAAACTTTTTCAGAACAACAAGCAAAGTGGTAGTGGCAAGTTTTACTTGAAAAATGAATTCTTGGTCACCCCAGCTGGCGAATCTATCTGCTCTCCACAGATTACGGAACCAAAAAGGGGGAAAAAGAGAGAAAAAGAAAAACAGTGAAAAACTGCTTGGTAACGCGGCGCCGACATTAATTTAGCATCCCTTGACGCTGCCGTGGTGAGGATACATAAAACGCACGACATGTCCGTAGTAAAATATATCACATGCACAATACATCGCCTGCTTTACTGCCAAATCAGGGAACCATAAATCGCTCTATATACATCTTGCATAATATCAGGCATTTTGATCTCACCACAGAGATATATATCATGTGCATTATGTAACCAATAATCTCTGCTAGTCGCCGCAAAAACCATGCTATGATATTTGTCTACAGACTTTGATATCTGTCAATCTTAAGATACTAAGTAGATAGTTAAAAGGAGAGCAAATTGTAATGAGTTTTTCAGCAATGTTTTCAAGATTTGAATAGGTCAACCAAGCTCATTCTTTACAACGTTATACCACGTTCCGAAAAGGCGGAGTGCGGACTGCGGAGTGCAGAGGGTAAAAAAAAAATTAGGAAAAAAAAATAATAGAAATAAAGTAAAATTTGAGAGGGAAATGAGAAAATAATTAAATACATAAATAAACTAAAAATAGAAATTAAAGAAATATTAATTTAAAAATTCATGACGTCCGAATTGGACCGTTCATATCGTGGTCATTTTATTCAGTCAAAATAGTATATTCAAATAACGATTTTTATAGTTAGCAGTTCACGTTTACGAAAAAATAAAGAACAGTCCAGTTTTCAGCGTTTCTAGAAAATGACACAAATCCTGCACATGAAAACTATGAAAATCGTGCTGAATGAAATGACCGTGATATGAACGGTCCACTTCAGGCGGCGTGAATTTTTTTATTGATATTTTTTAAAACTTCTATTTTTAGTTTATTTATGTATTTAACTATTCTTTCAATCTCCTTTCAAATTTTATTTTATTTCTATATTTTTGAATTCTTTTTTTATATATATATTTTTTTATTTATTTAGTTTTTTTTGTTGTTTTTTTTTAACACTCCGCACTCCGCACTACGTACGTACTACGCGTTTTCGGAACAGCTTCCCATATGAACAAAGGACAAAATTCGTCCCGGTTACCGGGCTCATAGAAGAGGCCCTTAGTAAGCCTCTTCCAGGCCTTCAGTTAGTTGGGGCACAGCGCGAAAATCGGCGAGCGAAAAAATAGAGGAGAAGTGCTTTCTCTCGCCGCGTTTCTCCACTATGTTTTCGCTCGCCGTTTTTCGCGCTACGCCTCAATTAGCTGAATGCCTGGAAGAAGCTTAACTTATTCCTAGTTCCCCATGTTTCAATTATTTTCAGACCCAAATAAATTTCAGGGCGTGAATAGCATCTTTTAGGATATTGTTTCTTTGTTTTGCGTTTCTTTGTTTCTCTGTGAAATCAAAATTATTTCTGTCGTCCCGGTTTCTGTCGCTGATCGCTTCACTTCGTTCCAGTATTCACAAGTAGAGGAAGTAGAAGAAGATACTTTATTTATGTGTCAGTTGATCTAGCTCCTAAGTGACAAGGAGCTAATTGGGGACACAGTATATCAAAAATTAAAATTCAAAATAGATACAATAAGAATTACCAAAAAATATACTAATAAGAACTACAGTAATTTTAAAATGTAATAAGACACTAAGATGCAATGTAAAATGCATTACGAAAATTATGAAATTAAAGAAAAAATAAATGTGTCAGCTGTCATAAAGCATATACAAGCAGTTCTGTTGCTACATTCCCATGATCGCCATGCTTCTACTTGTTTAGTCACTGTGCCGGCATTCATTCTCTCGCTGAACGCTGCTGTCCAAGGTATTTGCTGTTGTATTCAAAATTAGTTCTGTCAGTGGTCGTCCCACTTCAAGCGTTTTGTTGCTGGATTCCAAGTTATTTCTGCCGCTGGTCGCTTCGCTGCGAGCTATTTTGTCACTGAACCGCTATTCAACATTATTTCTGTGGCTGGTCACTTCGCTCCGAGCTTTTGTTTCATTGAGTTATTTTCTAGGCTGATCGCTACTCTTAGGGTTAGAGTTGTTTCATCCGCGCTGCGAATAAACTTCTGTCGCAGACCCTTCGAAAACACCAAGAAGCGGCCGTCATTTTGGTAACAAGCGCACACTGCTACGCTACTCACTATCTATCACAGAATAGATGGTGAGTAGCGTAGCCAATCAAAGAACGGCATTCGTGATAGAACGCTAGTAGATTTATACTAAAGCGGGATAGATACAGTGCGTAGCGTAGCCAATCAGAAAAAGGCATTCCTGATAGAACACAAGTGGTTTGAAACTAATTTCTGATATATCTCAAACTTTAAAAGAATTTAACTTTAAAAAACTTTATTTAACTTGAAAGGAATTATTAACTTGAATTATTAACTTCAACTTTAAAAGAATTAAATGAAACTCCTCAAGAAACTTTGAAATTTTTTTCTTAAAATTGAATATGACTGAATTTGTGACTGAATTTGTGACTGAATTTATGACTGAAATTTATGAAAACCGTATTAAGACTTGGCACCAAAACAGCCATATGCACTTTGATTTCAGGCACACCTCCAAAAGGCCTTAAAAACACTCGGAGCGATGAAGAAAAACAAAACAAAACAAAACAAAACAAAACAAAAAACAAAAAAGAGAGATAGAGATGAGAGCAAGAAAAGGAAGATAAGAAAGTGGAGGAGACTGACATTCCTTTTAGTTTTTATATCGTCTACTTTGGAGATAAAAAAATAAATAAAATAAATCCAGACACATAAATTATTAGTTTTATTTATTTTATTCTATTTTTGTCCTTGTCGACTCTTGTATACTCTTGTAATATAATTTATTCACAATTACTTTTACATTGTGGCTGAAAAGCCCCTATGGGGGGAGCTTCAAGAAACGTATGTGTGTATGTAAACTTGCTTTATACTATGGTAATTTTTTGTCATCGAATTCTGGAAAATGACGCTACTCCGGGCCGGTTTTCAAAGGGCCAGGAAAAGGTTTTTTTGTTTTCAATTAATTCTCTGAATAAATGGCATGTTTTTAGGCCATATTATCGCCAGTTATCGACCATTCTGGCCATTTTTTGGTGAACTGAAACAACGAAGCTGCCAAATATCACTATATAGTGATACTAACGCCTGGGGAATGAGTTACCGCCCTCCATTCATGTCCAATACACCCAACTAGAGTCGATTCGTCTGAGGCACTTGACGATTAGACTCGATTCGCACGGAGTCGTGAAATAATGATACATAAACGTTTCTCGTTCTTAAAACGTGACTACAAACTTGAGTCGATTCGTGTGAGGTACTTAACGATTCGACTCGATTCGCTCCGATTCGCACGGAGTCGATCCGCACCACCTGAAGTCAAGACTCCGTGTCCCGCGCACACCTGAAGTAACACTTACTGTTATGCAAATACGTAGAATTTAAGCACGTACCCTAGCCGGAAACTTGCATTGTTTGAAATTTAAAATTAATGACACTGTTTTATTTTGTCATGCGCGTATCAGCTCACTTAAATTTTCAAATCTAATTTCATAACGGACTCGAACTGCTCTGCAGCGGATGAACAACCCTTGAACGAAGTTTGGACAACTTTGCATCGCGTTAAGTTCACTGTTAACCGCCACGATGAGGTTTTAAAGAACGGAAGAATATGCTCCATAGAGACTGTTACTGCAAGATTTGCTTGAACACTGAGCAAGATCCTCCACTTCTCTGAACAACTTCGACATGAGAGTTGATCTCAAAGTTATTAATTACATTCTGGGTCTGCCATTCTTAGAGTTTCCAGGATTTCATAACTGTACTTTACCAGCCTTCGCCATCAGCCGGCAAACTGTGATGAAATGATACATTTTCTTTCGTCGATGTTACTTTCTCATAAAACCTTTGTACATAGCTATCAACATACATACATCCATACACGCACAAATACATATACACTTTATTTCAACTCGAATTATCAGAGTAGCTTATTGAGCTAATATCTTCGAGAAAGAAAAATATACATATTATATATGTATCTGATTAAAACTGCAGACACCTTGGCTCGCCAAGGGTGGCTTTACCTCGCAAAGTTTGAGCATGCTGGCAATCTTTGGCCTGGTGTACACCGGTAGAAGGCTGATCCTGATTTTTCAAAGACATTCTGATTTCTCTTGTTGGTCACCTTATGAATCATGTGACTTTTCTTGTACTGCTGCACATTTTCCACGCGAATTTATTTGCAAAAGTCCTTTCGCAGCATTTTTGTGGGTACCTTTATTTTATCCTACTGGCTCGGTATTTACCAAAAAATTATTCCCCTCAACATCGGTGGCAAGTAATGAAATTGGAGAACTTATATAATGACGACGGTGACCCAGAGGACAAAGCTTAGTAAAAAATGAATTTGCATTTTACCTTCGAATTTCGCAATTGTCTAGATCTGTTCCGTTCGCCTATCGGGCTTAAAACTTGCTCAAGCTAAATATGTAACGCCAGCGTTCAATTCCAAATGAAAATAAGAAAAATTAGTCGCCGTCATTCGTGTTCTCCAAAATACGCAGAACTTAGTCATTTCACGTTGTTTTGCGTAGGATCGCAAAGAAATGTATAAAGATTTATAACGCAGATGCACCGAGCCATTGTTCTACTCGTTAAACCTTTTGTTTGGTGGCGTTCTCGTTCCTGTTGCCGTCGTAGCTTACTTAAGCTATTTAATGTTGGCGTCGAAACGGCGGCTCGGTATAAATCCACCACTAGCAGCCTCCACGTAAGGGAAAACACTGTCAATTAAGTCCGTTGAACACGGAAAAAGCTTACCCATACAATATCTCATTGCAAAGCCAGCTCAGTTCGCTGGATGTAAAGGTGGTACGAGCCCATCAGCTTCACCCTTCACCATCGTGTTTTCCTCTGTACGACGAAGTGTTGGTAAATGACGATAGAGGAAGAAAAAATATACACCTTCACAAAAGAACAAAACTGTAGATATGAAACCGCAGATCCCAGACGTTTCCAACTTGTCAATGTAGTATTCTTTCCCTCTGGCAAAGACAACAGCAGAACCGATAAGTAAGGCTAGGGCGGCCAGAAAACACCCAACCATACCAAGGATTGGATGCCTGAGCACTGCCGGGAGCTTCTCGAACACGTGAACTATGCGGAGGATGATGTGCAAGACCACAAAGATGAACGCTGCAGTCGCCACGAAGATCAAGAACTCGTATTCCACTCTGAAGCTGCCAGGAAAACTCGACACAGCAACGAAAGTTATGAAGGTCATAATTAGCTCAACAAGCTTAAGCCATCCCTCTGTTGTAGTCACGATCCACTGCAAATCGCAGCAGCGGCTACCTGCTAGTTGTCGTGGATTCTCTTCATGATCAGCCATATTTGCTGAAGACGCTAAAGGCACATCCCCATGGTGAGGACGGGCGGGCCTTGAAACTACTTTCGATTCAGAACTCGTTTGTAATGTACTTCCGGGAGTGCAGGCCTACAATTGTGGGTAAAAGACAAGGTAAGGCAGGTGAAATAGTATTCGCGTCTGGCGTGTGCGCAAAAGCACAAATTTGCCCCAACACTTTTGTCCATGATTGTAGGTCAGCACTTTAACTCTCCAGTCAATTGCTTTCATCACTTTTATTTTGAATTTCTTTGTCCTTCGTTGGTCAGTAAGCAACAAATATGAAATTGGATTGGAGAAATTTTGAGTGCAAACGTTTCGCATTCCCAGATGGCTTCGAGCACTGGCGTCATGGTGAAGTAGTGCGAAGTTATGCTCTACATAACAGAACGAATTTAAATTCTTGAAATTCTGCAGGTCTATATCTTAATGAAATGACGAACTTACAGCTCTGATCACCTTCACCTATCTGTTTCGTGACTAGGTGTCACATATGGCCTGTAAAGGGCACTTCCATTCTTCTCCGAGGGTGTGACAGGGGTGTTCTCGTGATGCGTGATTAGCTAATTTTATTTTCCGTGAAGCGTGAATTTAAGAAACTATTCTTCGTGATTTCACTATAAAAGTTAGCGTTAAAAAACGTCAGTTTCGATCCGGACCTTTCGACGGTCATTTTCAAGTTGAAAGTAAAATTTTTGTACGCGCTCAAATATATACAATCGATTATAAGAATGCTAATGGGAAACTGACTAAAACTCTTAGAAAAAATGCAAGAAAATTGTGGCATGATTGATAAAGAAAACCCTAAGGCGATAGAAACGATATAAAAAGTCAAATAATTAAGCAAATAGCTTTACGCGGATCAAGTCACTCTGTTCAGTTTTGGTTTCAGTTTACGAATAAAAAACATTTCAAAAATCAAACAGTCAAGTTTACTCTGACATTTTTTCAAAATCTCGAAATTGCTTCCAATGGTCTCCGGATCCTTTCCGTGCTCATCCTTTACGAGGTTACTGATTGTTGATCGCTTATGTTCCTCCAGTAGTTGATGCAGGTGTCGACTCGTGTAATAATAAACAACGCTTTGTTGATTCACAATTGGAGGTTTATGTTCCTTTGCTTTGAAAATGACCGTCGAACGGTCGAAACGTTTTTTAACGTGACTTTTCTAGTGAGATCCGTTTCAAAACATATGTTTATTCTTCTTGATCCGTGACTTAAAGGTTTTGCCTGAACCGTGAAGAATTTGAATTATTGAGTGATGTTCGTGATTTCATCACTCTATTCTACGTGATTAATACTAAATCTTCCTTCGCAAGATTTAGTATTAAAGACTGATGTTTATTCGGGCCGTTACAACACGAAGTGGACGAATGGTTAGAGTCGTCCATCGAGAGTGAGTCTTTTCTTGGCCTTTCACGATTTTGCTTTCTTCAGACTCTCTTTCTAGCGTAAGAACAGGTTATTAAAAGGAGTACCTTACTTGCTTTTTTTTTTCCGTTACCCCCCCCCCCCCCCACCCCCGCCGAGTACGACCCTCTTCTCTGTCTGCTGCAGCACTTTGTACTTCTGTCCATGATTTCCAGCCTCCCCCATTCCTTTCTTTCTGTACTGTACGCCTCCAAGTGGTCTTTGGTCGTCCCCGATCTCCTCAGGTACTCTCCCATGATGTCAATATCTCTACTAGTCATTTCTCTTTCAGCCTGTAAAATGTTCTCGCTTCTTTACAGTGTTCCTACGGTGCAGTTTCCAGTATTCACGATGTGCACTAGTGGCCTATTTGGCTCAAGGGTGTCCTCTCAGCTTTGCCTCTCGTGCGTCATGATGTCTCCGTTGAAGAGACTGGTCGCCACATTGTGCTCAAGACTCGAATTAGCTCTTTTTGTGGTTTCTGTAATAATGTTTTTTGTTTTTTTTTTAAAGGAGAGCCCCAAGCCCAACTTTTAATCTGGAGGGCAAAAACGAACTTTTGTTAAATAATAAAATTGTGTTGAATTATTAAACAGTATTGCAAAATTGACAACAATATTGTATAAATTGAAATGCAGCAAGACTCTTTAAAGTATGCGGCAATAATTAATTGTGTTTAAACAGTATTGCAATTTACAACAATACTGTATAAATTAAAATTTAAACTTTGGCAAACCCAAGGTCGTTGAATTGCAGCCAGACTCATCAAAGTATACCGCAATAACGTAAACTAAAATTGCAAAAGATAATTGCGACGGAGGAAGATTTATAACAGATTTCGAAGTAGGAGACTGCATGACAGACTTGAGAATTTAGCCAGTTGTCTCAAGATGCGCCGTGTGTGACTCACAGTAGCTCCTTTAAGTACTATCAGTTATGGCTGACAATGAAACTTATCACACTTGGTATAAATCTATTAGTGTTCTACCCCGAATGCCGTTCTCTTGGTGGCTACGCTACTCTCTGTCTATTCTGTAGTAGATAGTGAGTAGCATAGCAGTGTGCAGTTTTAAACAAAATGACGGCCGCGTTTTCGAAGTGTCTATGACGAGGACTGAGATCATTGTGTTTATGTTCTGAACGACTATTAGATTTATGCTAAAACAATTAGACTAGTCGCTCTCAATTTCTATGCGTGATAGTTGTGTGGCCCTTAATTGTCGATAGAAATCTCGAGCTAATAATCTAACTGTTAAATATGTCTTTCTTCGTTAGGAGCAACCCCAGTAAATTGAATGAAGCAATTCTTGTGTGCATTTTCAGCAGGCAACTACAGAAAGAAGGAAACGTGCCTTGAATTCAAATTCACACAGTTTGTAACTTACGCTTTGATCATTTCTCTGAGCTAAAAATCATCTTGAAGTAAATACGTTTTGTCGACTTCTTGGCCGTTTGGAAAATACAACTATCGTAATTTAAGCACGGAGCGATCCTATATAACGAGGCTGAGGTGTTCAGCCTGCCAATCACAAATCCCAACAGGCGACCAATGCTCCCATTTGATTGACTTATTCACTCAGGTCTATTTTTAGCGCGTTGCCACAAAATTCTGGAGAGCGACGGGTGTAATTTTCTGTTTTATTTTACAAGTAAGCAATGCCTTTTGAACTAAATGAACGATAGCTTCAGGAGAAGAGTTTACAAAGAAAATTGACCTTTTTAATTTCAGCTTCATAATTTTGTTCCTCCACTTGCGACAGCCAATCGTGTGAATTCAAGCTGTTCACTCAAATTTAGAAAAAGGCCTTGTCTAGTGCTTTTGATGCTAGAGTGTCTTTGTTCCGAGGATTAACGCGGTTGAGAAGTAAGCTTGGAAACTAAAACTCGTAAAAACTTCAGATACAAGCAGACTGCGAAGGTAATATATTAAATCTACGGTAATATGGTTATTCTGCAGCCAGTTATCTAAAAGAGATCCCATAAGGTGAACATTGGCTGCTGTCGTACTCTTGCTGCTGAAATTCAGTCGGCCTTTCACGAACGCAATTTTTGTTTTTATTGCATTCAGCCATGAGCGTTCCTTCTCCTTTCTAACGTTAATGTGCAGGCGAAATCTCACTTTGTCCTTTTTCAAGTTTTCTTGTTTCTTCGTAGTACTAATGAAAATAACACCGTGGTCATCACGTGTCGTGTCAGTCTTTAACAAAGGTGACCATGATTACCTTTTTTAACTATTGTCATCCAAGAATCTCAGTCTCCAGTTGTCCAAAAAATATGACCACTGAACAGAATGAGAAAAAGATTTTCTTAATTTCTTTCATTTGATTTTGCTTGACGTCACAAGTCAGTAACATGTAATTAGCACAGTGATACCTCGTTAATCTCCCAAACGCTTTGGAAATATGGCTGTACTATATTGGGTTACGTTCAAATGACCAAACTAGCAGTGAGCCCTTATGTTTTAAAATTAGCATTAGAAAGTCTTATCTTTTTCACTTATTTAAGTTAAGCTGCTTATAACTGATATAAGGTTGTCCTAACTGATAAACCATTAGCGATTGAGACGATACTAACGGAGTGATCATAACATGGTGAGTTAAGGAAGTACTTTACATCTTTTATATAGCTAGCTCCTAGCTCTGTGAGAGGGCAAGATGAACAAAATCCTGCACTGTGATTGACTACTCGAGCGGACAAGATGGCGCCATCTTGCCCGCTCGGAACTAACCGCTCTCTCCCGCTAGATAAATTTTCCCGAAAGCCATTTAATAAATCTTTTATTGACCTAGCTTGTTCGGTCAAAATGGCCGAATATTGGCCTCGTTTACAGCCTCGACTCCGTCCCGGTCCATAAACACGCAAAAAAAAGAACTTGGCCAATATCCAGCCATCTTGACCTCACGCTTGGTTAGTAACCCATACTGATATAATACATCTAACTTCTGTTGACATTTCTTTACTTGAGCAGATGTATGTTTAAACGTTAATATCCATGATGTTAACAAGGGTAACTACAAGAATGCAAGATTTGTGAAGCACCAAGGACACACTGAATGGGCAAGACAAGGTGAGTGAACATTGTGATGAACTAAACTGTTGTATAGTGCAATGTGTTAAGAGTAGAGTCTATAAGAATAAGGAGAAAAGAAAACCTGTTCACCATCTCTTAAGTTCCTCTCATGTGAACATCAAATGGTTGGAGAAGGGTTGTGGAGACAGAACGTCAGGTTCTAAACCTTAAAGGAGCTCAGTCACGCTTTGTGCATATTGAAAAGTTTAGCCTCAATTTTTCAAATTCGTCGTTTGTAATCCGTGTTAATCTTCTCCATCCCTAGCCATCCTTGTTTCTTTATGGTTTATCATTATCTCTTTGGTGTTTTTCTATCTCATTAAACTGTTATTTTCAGGTTTCCTACCATTTAAAGGTAATTTTGTATGCGGCCAAAATAACTCAAAATACCGTGACTGAGCTCCTTTAACTGGAAGCAAGCCTCGCGGCTTGCAAAGGACTGACAGGAGTGTAGGAAGCTGGTCAATTCCCTGTGCGCGACTTGGCGTCCAAAAGACCGATAACGATGAAACCCTGTTTAACAAAACTGTAACACAGTTAGAAATATTCCTGGAATATGTGTTTTTACCAATTTGAGAAACTCTTATGGAACGAAATGAAACAATGAAACATAGTTCAAATTTTGCATATCCGTTTCAGTGGAATTGTTTACAGTTTTTTAGTTTCAAACATAACGACTTTAATGCAGGCACAATGTGTTCCATGGGAATAACGCATTAAGAAAATAACTTTTTGTAGTGTTAAGTTTTGATCCGCAGAATATGCCACGCAATTTGTTGAGTTCATTCTTGGCTAGAACATTTGAGGTCACTTGATCTTGCTTCTTGTGGTTTCATCTTTACGAATCACTGATTTTAGAAATCGTTGCAAAAGAGCGATTTTCAATTGAGTGTGGTAAAGCCAAAACCGAAGTAATCACTCTAGCCAATCACAAAGGGCACGGACAACACAATGAACCAATCAAAACTCGAAGCAATAGACCCTTTGCACGATCCGGTCACATGGTACGGAATTAATTACGCTGGGACGCAAGTTACGCAGTGGGACCTCCAAAACAAAGGAACTTGTACCAGTCCAGCCCGACTTTCCTTTGTTTTGGAAGTCCCACTGCGTAACTTGCGTCCCAGCGTAATTAATTCCGCACCACGTGACCGGTGTTGTAAATGAGAAAAGACGATTGCCTGCAGAAATACTAGGCTTTAATCACCAAATCTCTGTCCTTACAAAACATGGCGGCCAACTGTAACCACAAGCATTGCAGGCTCGCACAAGAAAGCTGAACATACTACATGTATGACACAATGAATTATAATGTAACGCAAAAACTCGCAGTGTTCAAGTGTCTAGAGGGCCTTCAAGAGGGCCTTTTGCAATGTCATTTACACCACATTCACCCTGTCCTTTAAAGATTAAGTCTAACTACAGGACGACGAACTCGTTGGGAGCGACGTACAGGTTCTGAATTCAGTACTGGTGTAAGTTCAGGTTCAAGTTCAGGTTCGGGCACAGACGATGGTTCTGCATCAGGCGTAACACTCACATGTGTGTCAAGGGGCAAGTTCTCTGCTTCCTCTGGAATACATTCTGGTGCTGGCTGGGCCTCGACAATTTCCATGTGGTCCTTGGGTGCAAGGTGCTTTGTGGCCACTGTCGTCTCCCTACCGTCAGGATAGCGCACATGCGCATAGTGAGGGTTTGCCTGGAGTAGTTCCACTTCATCGACCAAAGGGTCCATCTTACTTGTGCGTACCTGGCGTTTAATGTACACTGGGCCAGGTGTAGCTAGCCAGGTGGGAATGGAGGCGCCAGCTGACGATCGGCGTGAGAAACCAAAGAATCGCTCATGTGGAGTTTCATTGGTGGCAGTACACAAAAGAGAACGAACAGAGTGTAGCACATCGGGGAGGACATCCTGCCAGTTCTTGAATGGTAGGTTCTTGGATTTCAAACTCATAGTAACTGCTTTCCATATCACACCATTGCATCTCTCTGCTTGCCCATTTCCTTCTGGATTGTAACTGGTAGTTCGGCTTGAAGCTACTCCTTTTGAAGACAGGAATTCCCGTAACTCTCTGCTCATGAATGAAGCTCCGCGGTCTGAATGGACATATGCTGGCATTCCAACAAGTGAGAACAGCGATGTAAGGCACTTAATGACTGTGTTCGTGGATACATCAGGACATGGGAAAACAAATGGGAACCGGGAATACTCATCAACAACCATAAGGAAGTACTTGTTTCCGTTACTTGTCGGAAGAGGGCCTTTAAAGTCGATGTTGATCCTCTCAAATGGCTGAGTGGCTTTGATAAGGGGAACCTTCTCTGGGCGATGGTACTGAGGTTTACATTCACAACAAATAGGGCACCGGCTTGTCATCTTCTTAATCTCATCGAGGGAATAAGGTAAGGGAAGCTGGCCTCAAGATCATTCTCATCTACAAACTTCATCATCTCTCTCTGAAAACAGGCTACTCCATTGGTGACCCCAAAAGGCAGGCGAGTGAACTGATAGAGATTTCCTCGAGCTTCAAAGGCTGTGTAAGGCTTGTCTTCCTTCTTAAGCGGTACTTGGTGGTACGCACTACGTAGGTCAATTGTGCTAAATACTCTGTACTGGGCCATCTTGTTGACCATGTCGCTTATTCTGGGCAATGGGAAAGCATCTAGAAGTGTGAACCTGTTAATTGTTTGCGAGTAGTCGATCGCTAGCCTCTTCCTGTGATTCTCGTCTTTAGTCACTACGACTTGTGCCCGCCATGGTGAAAGGCTTGGTTCAACGATGCCTTCTTTGAGTAATCTTTTCACTTCCTCGTCAATAAAAGCGGAATCCTCTTGGCTGTATCTTCGAGACTTTGAGGCAATTGGATGGCAGTCTGCAGTCAGATTCGAAAATGGCTCAGGTGGGTCTATATTCAGTTTACTAAAACCACAGACGGCCAAAAGTGGTTCAGAGCCCCCGTAATGGAAAGTGACGCTTGAATGCTGGGATTGGAAATCAAGACCAAGGATTAGGTCAGCACAAAGTCCAGGCAAGACGGACAGTTTGTAATCTGCATATTTACGTCCTTGGTAGGAGAGATCAGCGACACAGGTACCGGTGATACTAACTGTACGAGATGCTGATGTAGCCATGGATACTGTACCAGATGAAGAATGAACGGTAAGAGCTACCCTCTCTACCAACCTTGGATGAATAAAGCTTTCAGTGCTACCACTATCAAAGAGGGCTCTGACCTCCAGTCCTTGGATGATTACAGTTCCTGAAGACTTTGAAAGGGATTCAGGGGCACCAACTGTGGCAAGTGTAGGAGACAAGGCTGCAGCTGAAACTTTATTCTTGCTCATCTTCTTTCCACGGCAAACTTTTGCAAAATGGCCCTTCTTCTGACAATTAGAGCAAACTGCATCACGGGCAGGACATTTTGAACGAGGATGGTTGCTGTTTCCACAGAAGAAACAAGTAGTCGCTTGAGGTGAGCCATTTGATCCTACCGCAGCTAGCGTGCTGGGATCTATCTGTTCCTGATCCACCGTAGTGGTGGGTGGAATGGCTGCATTGACAGATGAAGGAGGACCAGAGTAGAACTCGGAATTACGCATAGCCAATTCCAGAGAACGAGCTTGATCAAATATGGCCTTCAAATCTAGCGTATTATTCTCCAGTAACCTCTGGCGGATTGAAGGTGACCGTAAACCAGTGATAAAAGCGTCACGGATGCTTTCTTCGCAATATTTAGAAGCAGTGACACTTTGGAAGTTGCAATCCCTGGTAAGTGTTTTCAGAGCTTGGAGGAATTCGTCCAAAGTTTCGTGAGGTTGCTGGCACCTCGTGGCAAGGATATGGCGGGCAAAGATTTCATTCCGAGGTTTCACAAAAAGAGCTTGTAATATTTCTACGGCTGCCTCATAGTCGGTGCACTCCTCGATGTGTTGAAAGATTGAGGGAGAAACGTAATTCGCCAGTACCGAGAGCTTGTCGAGGTCTCTTTGTGGTAGGACAGCCAAAAAGTTATCGAAGGTTCGTTTCCAATGAAGCCATTCTTTCGAAGCTTCGCCACTGCTAGGGTCCGTTTCCAGGCGCTCCGGACGGAGTACTTTGTCCATCGAGACTGGTGATTAAATTGTTGTAAATGAGAAAAGACGATTGCCTGCAGAAATACTAGGCTTTAATCACCAAATCTCTGTCCTTACAAAACATGGCGGCCAACTGTAACCACAAGCATTGCAGGCTCGCACAAGAAAGCTGAACATACTACATGTATGACACAATGAATTATAATGTAACGCAAAAACTCGCAGTGTTCAAGTCACGCAAAAACTCGCAGTGTTCAAGTGTCTAGAGGGCCTTCAAGAGGGCCTTTTGCAATGTCATTTACACCACAACCGGATCCTGCAAAGGGCCTATTACATGTGCCTGACGCGAAGCGCGGGAAAACGAGTACGAGCGGGTCACGATTGGTTTTGGTTTTACTTCTGATTGGCTGAGAAAGTGGCGCAGGTTTTTAAGCCAATCGTGTAGCGAAGTGATGCAAAACCAATTACCAAGTGAAACCAAGTGAAAACCGCGTTGTTATGTCTGTATGTGCATTGTAATTAGTGAACTGTTATATTGTCCTGTCTTTACAGTCATGTACTCAGCCCATTTAGACTGTTTCATCTCATGCGCCACCAACTACAAGAACTCCTTGGTGCTAGGCTGGATAGAGAAATCCAAAATGAACATGAGAACGTAAGAACCTTTGTATTTTATTTCATAAGCAAGAACGGAGCAAATTAAAAGAGATTGCTTAGAACTCGAACACATTACATGATTTTCTCGTGTTGTGTGATGTCTGTCTGTCTGTCTGTCTGTCTGTTTGATGAATGTGAACAGCTATTTTTCTTTCCTTGCCGCTTCCTAATAGTTTATCTATTTCTCAGAGGTAACTGAATTAAAGGTGAACAACAAAAAAACTAAAGGTTACTGTGTGGGGGGTGATCTCCTTTTTTTGGCTATGGTCATTTTTCTTATTTTCGTATCTGTACAGAACATAGTTTAAGATTCCTCAAGGTGTGAATGCATTTGACTACAGCGAGAGAATCAATTTGATTGGTGAAGTGAAGTGAAGTGAAAGACTTTATTTAATGAGGGTGACCCGTGACAGTAACTTAAGTTACTGATAAACTTGGGGCCCTCAGCTTAAAATAATCAGAATGCTTAAAATATATTATTTACAATAAAATGCTAAAATACGATATTATTTACAATAAAATACTTAATTAAGTTACTATTAAAAATGGTTACAAATAATAAACTGGACTTACAATTTCAAACATACTACGAATAATAAGAGTTAAAAAATTCCATTAGTTTTCTGAGAGTTAAGAATAGTATTACATAATTTAGCCTTGAACGATTTAACGGACTTCTCTGTTTTTAAAGACCGGGGTAAACTGTTCCAATCTTTAATAGTTCTGACGGCGAAAGTGCGTCCTCCCTCAGAGGCGTTTCTGTGAGAGGGGCATAATAAATTTAAATTACAATTTCTAGTACTTCTCGAATGGACGTCAGAGTTTTTCCTTAATGGTAAGCTTGATCTTAAATATTTACCTGCAAATAACAGTACTGTCTGCAGTTAGATATAGCTCGCTGGCATACAAAGCTCTGCTTTCATGTCCAGTTTGAGCACTCTACTGGGATGAGTCATTACTGTTGCAATTGCGCATGCTCACTAGCTCGCTAGTTTGAGCACTCTGGTAACGGCTTAGATACTACCACATGTGTAGTATTTGGGGCGGCTTTTTAAGCTTAGCCTCCATCCTAGTCTTCAGCACTGCACTGATGAGGCCCAGAAGGCCGAAACAGTACTGTCTGCAGTTACCTGCAATAGATTAGCATATCTGCCAAATAATGTGTTTCTCATTTATTTCTTACATAAACATTTTGATGCTGTTGCTACGAGATGATGCGAGAAGAGACAATCAATGGATTTTGTTTACACTGTCCTCTCCACACCCCACAACAAAATACAATCAAACAAGATCTTTCTTTTGTTCCAATACACTTGCATGGCTGCTGGCCACGTTATTTAAAACGCTCTATATGTACGTTACACTAGTTGTTCAATCATAGCTTTTTTGTTCAAAAAAAAAGCTTTAATTCAGCTATTAAAATAGCTACAGAGGTGAAATCAAATGAAAGTGAAATTTGATCAATCTACACCACAATATATGAAACAGACAATGTTTTTTTCCTTGTCAGCCACTGCCGGTGTTAATCATCATGTGTGTTTGTGGAATCCTTATGTCATCTCCAAACCAGTCGGGGTAAGGTCTCTGTGGTTTGCTGTTTTGTGAAATTTTTTATCATCAGGGTTGTTATGTTCTTTGTGGAAAAAAAGGCGGTGGACTTTACATAACCAAATACAGGCAAAAGTTCATCTTTACAACTGAGAACTTTTCTTAAAGACATTTCATGGCCAGAGCTTGTTTCTTTTTTTTTAAATATTTTTGTTGTTTTAGTAAATAAATGTTTTAGTCGAACTTTATTTCTACAAATTGGACAATATGCATGTATCATTCGGCTTTTCAGCCTGTTGTGGAAACGATGTTGAATAGGAATAGAAAGAAGCCCTTTCTTCTCTTCATAAACACCTTACAAGTTATCCAAGCATTGTTTAAAACGTTTTGAAACCTGATAGTGATAATGAGATAATAGTACTGAAAAGTAGTCTTTTGCACATCCTACGTAATATCTCTTTCCCTAGCATCCATCTAACTGCCCTTTGATGATGGACCTGTGAATTTTCATCTTAACCAGCTTCAAATAAGCACAATAATGAAGTTTCGATCTACAGAAGATGTTCATGTTACATTGCTGTGTTTTTAATGTTTTTTCTAGGTTCTCAGAGGCCATATGCAGAGCGTCATCTCAGTGCGATTCATTGAGTCTAGAGGCCAACTTATAAGCTTGTCAAAAGACAAAGTAAGCTGCTACTTTATAGCTATTGGCCACTTTACAAACGAGAAATCTGGGGCGAGTCTCTTCTCGAAGTGCCTTGTGGGATCGTTACTGGGGACAGTTTAACAAATTGACGTCAGTTTTTCATGCGTCTGTCCTGTTATTGATCATGAATTTCGTCATAACATTGTCAAAGTAGCTGTGGATCGCCGAGTGGATCCGCAGACTACAAAATTGTCAAATTGTCCACTCTCGCTAGTTGACACATCGCATAAATTGTAAATTTCTGTGTCTGTCCGCTTATTGACAATAAAAATTAGCCAATGAGCGCGCGAGAATTTCTGCAGTTATCGTAAAAATGACATCTCGCCTTTTGTCGCCAGTAAAGATCCCACAAGGCACTGTGAGATGATCATGAGACTCGCCTCAGCTGTCTTCTCCTTTCTAAGGTGGCAAATATGTATCAATGAAATTAGAAAAAATTCAAAGAGCTCTTGGATGCTGGTCTGTGTAACGCCATTGATGAGGGAGCGTAAATCAACACGTTCTTTACCTTGCCATACACCTGTTCTGTAATAGATTACAGATAGCATCAAAATGTTGTAAGAACAAAAAAGTGGCACACAGTGTGAAATTCACTTTTTTCTCTCTTTGAAGCCGACTTGTTCTTCCTGAAGTTTGTCTCAAATGTCCCAACTGACTTTCACAGTGAGGACCCTCGAACCGTGAACATTTAACATTTTTGGTGTCTTTCTTCTGTGACTATCAAGAATAAGGGCTCTTCATATTAACAATAGCATTTAACATTTTTACCCTGTAAAAAAGCTAATCTTGTACATGATCTGAACAGCCTTCATTCTTTAGTCACCAAAATAACTGTTCAAAAAAAATATCAAGTATTCATAGTTGGAGTGTCCTTATTGTAACAACTTAGCGGTTTACTGGAAAAGTCGCAACAATTTCTCAAGTTTTCAAAACATTGTCTTCTTTTGCGTTACCAGCTATGTTACTTTTATGGTCTCCATAGCTCTCCACCAATGAGTGCGCGAGGATTCTCATCGTTATTGTAGAAACAACTAAGTGAAAGTCGACTTGTTTCAATGTGGCTTGTGCATTTAGAAGCATGTTTGTGTATAAATCAGGTTCTCCGGATCTGGGACACACACCTTCAAGTTTGTCTTCAGCGTCTGTCTGGGATGTTTCCAAAGGGTCCAGCTGAGGGTAAGACATAACACAAGGTACATGTGATCAAACATTACTGTCCTCCAGGTTACCAGGTTACGACGTTACTGAATATCAATAAGTTACCATACACCCGGGCAGTACGCTCCTTACAAAATACTTAACATGCGCTTCTCACAATGTTACTCAATACACAGGCACTTTCTGACACTCAGTTAGGCGCCTAGTAATAATCAGTAAGGGAGAATGCATGGATCTTCAAAGATTTACACTGGTTGTGCAACGCTTTCGAGTGGAATACCATGAAATATCCCACGAGTCACTTGTATTTTCTCGGTGTACGTAAGAACCTTCAGGGGAGTGTGTATACAAGTGGCGAGTGAGATACGGTATATCACAAGAGAGCGAAGCATAACTATTTTATTCCATGCCATAGAAAATACAGTGACCAAAACAATCATTGCGACATACGCCCGGCGCATGATGGGAAGGTTGGATGTAATACCGTCGAGTATACAACGGATTTCCAGTATTCTGATTGGCTGCATGGCATGGTGTAAAACTCATTAATTAACACACAGCGTTTCTGTTGTCAGAAAGTCTGTTTACCACATTTTCCTCAAAACCGTGCAACTTGGACAGACATAAATCCTAGCGAAATATTTCAACTGGTTACTGGTGTCCGAGATAAGCGGTACACAAGGGATGACCTACAATAAATTTGTATTAACTTTTGTTAATTTTGATATTTTATTTTGTGTCTTACTAGTATCGATCACCATGTATTACGATGAAGAGCACAGTAAACTGTTCACAGCCTTTAATCAGCAGGTAATGAGATGTTACGTTTTACTTTCTGGCGCCACACTATTCTGTTCACCTTTCACTCGCGCAGTTTATGCGAATTGTACGTTGTAAGCAGTATTTGTTTTTTAGCCACTCAGCTGTGCTCTTTTGGAAATCCGCGAATCTGATTGGTTCTGTCATCGTTTTCTATTCGCTGATAAACAACGATCGCGCGTGCTGTTCATGAAACTGAAGATTAGACCTAATTTTAAGCTTAAAAATACACAAAATTGTAGGTTTTGGGCTGTAATCCTTTAGAGTGTCTACTAAAACGCCGAGCAGACTATCGCTCATAGAAAACGAGGGCGAGTAGTCAAATTGCTAAGTAGCCTCGACATCAATTTTTCATTTATATTACTGTATCTAGTGAGTCAAAAGTAATTATAGTCAACATTTTTACCTATATTAGGTAAGACTCCGTCAACACTAATGCTTTTTCTTTTGAAAACGCACACTTTTTGATGCGTTTTCCGACGCTACCGTCCACGTCCACACACACAAATTACGCTCATCGTTTTCAACGAAAACGCGTACATTTGAAAACGCCGTCCAGAATAGAGACATGTGAAAATGCATTTGAAATCGTATCAGTGTGGACAACAGAACCCTTCAAAAACGTTGACCTCATTCACATCACAGGTGACTCAGCAAAAGATGCTTATGGTGTTTCATTGTGTATCTACGTTTCTGAGCGCTTTGGTGTCAACAAGGAAAACGTCGCGAAAGACGGTTATGTAGACGTGAACCTTCCGACGCATTTTCGTTTCGTAAACGCATCGTTTCGAAAATGAATTATTGTGGACGGGGCCTAAATGTCCTACTTAGGGTAAATTTTACGAATGACTTCATCGTAAATCATTTATTGAATAATTGTGATATTCCATTCACTGTCAGCTGACCCTAATGGTAATGAAGCCAGAGGTGAAAGACAGAATTATGAGCCATGAACATCCAGTCACAGCTGCCATTTATAACAGCAAGTTCAATCAGGTCAGTAAACAGACAAACGCTAACAAAGTATTTTAGAGCAAACTTTCTTGGTTCAGCCTTCAGCTGTTGTTGAGACATTTCAGAATGACCCCTTCATCGATCGTTGTTTTGCTTCAACTGCTGAGGCACAAGGGTTAAGAGGAGATTGTAGCAAAGGTCAAACTGAAGAAACAGCCAAATTTGACAACTGTAGGCCTGGTTGATAGAGGGAAATGGTTGCCAAGCCCAAGGAAGTTCTTTGTTGTGTGTTTTTGTTCGATTTTTGGCCTTTCGTGCACAAGCCTCAATACGTGTTTACTTCTGTCAGAGCAACTAACTAAACGTTTTGATTAGTAAACCCAAGTATAGTGTGTGAGAGCAAAATAAAAGATTGTACACGATCGTGAACCTCCCAAAATAAATCTTGACAATTTTTTTCTTTTTCTTTTTCTTTTTCTTTCTTTGCTCCTTTAAAGGTTGCCAGGCTTCATAACCATTCGCCTGCATTATCTATACTCCACTTTCTTTCTTTCTTTTTTTTACATTGAAATATTAAAAGAATCACATTACGAGATCATTTCTGACAGCTTCGGGAACTCGTATTTTTTTCTTTGCGGCCTCATACTCGTGACTAAGTAAATAGATAAATATAACTCATCTGACCAAAGTCTGCATTTGTCATCCTTACACTGTTACGTTACGTTGTAGGTTGTAAGCGCTTGTACTGGATCTGTCATAACTATGTGGATGATAGAGACTGGGCAGAAGGTGAAACAGGTAAGACTAGCAGAAACCTAGTAGCTGCTTTCTTCAATGCCATGTTGAACCGAAAGTTGCAACTTCAGCATTTTTAAGAAGTCTGTTTCAGTCACTTGCAGCTATGTCATGTATCCATATTTTTCTGTCATGTATTTTCAGAAATTTATTTTTCTGTAATGTACTTTTGTTCTACCGCATTTAGCTTAACATGGTGGTAGCCAGCTCGAAAGCCAATGGCCACTCTGAGTACCACGCACATATCTTTTTAGTCTTCTCCTTAACCATATGCTACAAAATATTCCTCGTTTATTGATACTAACTAATATAAAATCTGTAAATACTGCGCAATAAAGAAGTCGAGTTGAGTTGAGTCCAGAAAACCATAACCATTTAGAATCGGAATTTACTGAGTTAGGTACTGACAAACACTAGGGAACATGCTGCGGGGACATGACGCGGGAACATGCTGCGGGGATATGACGCTGGGACATGACACGTGGACATGCTGCGGGGACATGCTGCAGGGAACATGCTGGGGGGACACGCTGCGGGGACATGCTGCAGGGACATGCTGGGGGGACATGACGAGGGGACATGTCCACTAGTGACGACCTTTACAGTTGACGCGAAAACGTTCACATCAGTGTGACTGGCTCATATCAGACTGAAGAACGTCCAGTAGTTTTAAGAGGATTTGCAAAATACGGCACGTGCCGCCCTGATATAACAGTAAAGCATTACAATACCACACGATTGGCTTAAAAAAACCTCACGCCACTTTTTCCTCCAATCAGAAGTAAAACCAAAAACAATCGTTTTACTTGCACACGTTTTCCCGCGCTTTAGTCAAGTACATGCATTTACTTCAAGTTTTGATTAGTTCACTAAATTGTCTGTGTCATTTGTGATTGGCTCGAGTGATTACTTTAGTCTTGGTTTTACGACACTCAGTTGAAGACTGTCTATGATGTAGTGTGTTATAAGTAACAACAGTTGTAAATTGCAGCTGTACAAGCCGTGAAGATTTGATTAAAAACTGATCCTCCTTCATGTGTTACTGCTTTGTTTTATTTTTTCTACAGTTTGCTAATGCTCACGGGAACTCAGAAATAACTACCTTAGCCCAGGATGCCACAGAAACGAGGCTCTTTACAGCCAGTGCTGATGGGACAGTCAAGGTAGAGTTATTCCATTTTAGCTGTTTTTGTCGCTTTCCTTTTTCGCTGAATTTTTTTTGTTGCATTATTTGTTCCAGATCTGGGATTTTAATGGTCACTGTCACCATATCTTGATGGCTGGTAATGGCGACCCAGCAGAGATCAGCCAAGTGCTGTGTTTAAAAAGGATCATTATCGTTGTAGGATGGGACAGGTAAGAGATGATGATGATGATGACGACGACGACGATAGTGCCCTAGGGCTACACTCATGGTCGAAATATCAAGATAAATGTCCCCCCCCCCCCCCCCCGCCGCCTCCTCTTCTTACGCTAATCAATTACGACGTCGACCTAAAAATAATTACTGGGTAGTGGCGAGTTATCTGGACCAATTGCCAAGGAGTATTACTCCTGTTGTTGCGAAGTCCATCGAAGTTTGTACCTTCTCCCTCCTCCGCCACTAGGCTTGCCCAGACATTTACACGAATCAGTATACAATATGCCCTAAGCCAAGGAGTGAGGCTTTGTCGAAGAGTTCAAGCTAAGAGCAGGATAACAGTCTTCACTCTTGATTATGGAGTTACAGTGGAACCGCGATTTTTCGATCCCTCGATTGTTCGAACCTCTGGATAACTCGAACCAAAAGATATTTCTCTCCCCTCCTTCGAACACTGAAATGTTCTCCCCGATTTCTCGAACTACCCGAGTTTCTATCAGAGATTTAAAAACTGAATCCGGATTCCACTATATACGCCGAAAGAGCTAGCCGCATTCCACGGTACCTCTCCTGTAAAGCAAAACGGACTCTACCAAAAATAGAATTAATTTACTTTGCCAGTGAGTTTCCCAGTTTCCCAGTTCCAGCAGCAAGTCAAATTGAACTTGAATTATTTCCTTGCAGGACCATCTCTGTGTTCCGAGACAGTCAGCTGAACTCATTTTACGTCTACCCATCAGAGTGGAAAGGGAGACTGGTAAAAAGTTTGATGATTTGTTTTAAAATGACCAGAGTATATTTTGCATCAGGGCCATGTAAGGGTTTTTAAAACACTCTTATATTAAGAGAGCAGTCTAGTGCACAATAGAATTGACAAATAACAGAACTACATAATCAATTTTGAAATAAAGAATGGATTCAAGAAATTAGTGAGGTCCCAATGAGCCATTCCCCTGAGACTTGCGCGTAGGGAATCATAGTAGTTGTATTTATCGTGCACACGATTTCTTCGAGACATTGCATATAACCAGCATGATTCACTGCGCACGCGTCTCATAGACGGAATGGGGTATTGGAAGTTCTCTGAATTTTTGTAATCCAGTTATTTCTAACTTGGACAGCACGTAGTTATATTGCATTTAGGAAATGGCAAACATGATTATTGTTTCTATGGAGTTTTATAAATCTGCTAGCGTTCTATCACGAATGCCGTTCTCTGATTGGTTACGCTACTCACCATCTATTCTGTTGTAGGTAGTTAGTAGCGTAGCAGTGAGCGCTGGTTAACGAACTGGTGGCTGCTTCTTTAAGTTTTCAAAGTGTCTGTGAAGAGGATTTAGATAAAGTTTTGAACAACTAGTAGATTTATACTAAAACTCGCATAACCTTCCACAATGGGCTAGTGCTGCCACGCCTAGACTATGCTGACACAATGTGGGGAGATCAACCCGGTCTAAGATCAGAAATGGAAAAATTGCAAAGTTTTCAGAACAAATTTGCGAAGAAAATTAAATTAGGGAAGATGTCTTCTTCAGAAGCTCTGAAGTGTCTGAATTGGCTCCCTCTGGCTGGAAGACGTTTTTCTCACCGATATACCGCCGTAGAAAATGCAATCAAACGAGACATTCCGCAACATTTTGAAAGTTTTAAATCGACACTAAGAAGTTCACATGGCTACAACACTAGACATGGCTACTTACCTAGATTGCCTAAACCTAAAACGGAATGCGGAAAGAGAGTGTCCTACTTTCGTTTTACAAATGACTGGATGTCTCTCCCAGTATTTTTAAGAAAGCCAATGCCATGCACAATTTTTAAGAAAAACCTTATAAGGTTCTTAATGGATAAACATTTTTAGAAAAAATGACAGTAGGTAGTTTTGGTAGTTTTAGTAGTTTTAATTATTGTATATTTTTTTATTTTAGATCTGTGATACTTGTATTTCTTATGTTAGATTTTAACACTTTTTATTTCATAGAGGACCTCCCTGAAAACTACGTATTTACGTGACGGGTGCTTCCTCTTTAAAGATTGTTTTTATTATTATTATTATTATTATTATTATTATTATTATTATTATCAAACAATTAGATTATTCGCTCTCGATTTCTATGCGTGATAGAAATCTTGAACTCTTAATCTAATTGTTTAATAAAAACGCGATTTTAAACCAATCAGCGCGCATAATGTCTTTGGGCTATATTCTAAATATGAATAAGAAACTTGCATGGACGCGGTGCAAGCTAACACACAACCTTTCATTTGCACCGTTTGGCTGTATTCATCAGGAGCACCAGGATGATGTATTATCTGAAGCTTTCTGTCCTCCAACAACACTGGCCACGGCAAGCTATGACGGTGAAATAGTGCTCTGGAATTTGAACTCAGAACAAGCTTTCAGGCATCTTTCGTCACATGCTAAAAGGAAACCCACGCGTTCTTCTAGAAGATCGAAAAAGACGGTATGTAACGATTTATACATTTGGATGTTGGTTTTTTTAAAACAAAAACAGATAAACCCATACAGTTACTATAATTCCTATTTTGTAACAGTGTAATGAATTGTAACGAAAGTTAGCTAGTACAGTTCAGACTATGCGAAGTTTTGATAAACGTTATTTTTTTTTACTTTCTTCGCTTGATATGGCCCATCAAAATTTAGAGCTCTGTTCAATTGTTTGAAACATTGTGATCCGACATCATCTGAAGTTATTGGTGAAAGTGTTGGAACCGCTTAATCATCCTCTCCTAAAATGCTGGGCAAAAAAATGGTTCAAGATATTCCAAACATGCACAATGTATTGGAACGTATTGCGTTCGTTGTCTCTAGAAGGGCTATCAACTTGAGAAGATGTTGACAAAACGTTTGAATCGTTGAAGCAAGATTTAGGAATTTGCTTATGGCAAACATGGCGTGACTTATTTAGGCCCTGTCATTTGGTCCAAACTCGACATATCTATTCGATCGTCTGAATCATTGGACACTTTTAAAAAGCGCATCAAACTGGTTAATTTCACAAGCCTGCTGGACAGTACTTGTAAAGACTGTTTTTTTTTTTTTTTTTTATGTAACAACTAACAATAGACTTTATTGCATGACTCATTGTTTGTTTTATATGTCTTTCAATACTTACAAATGTACATAGTGGGAGGCGCGGTGGCGTCATGGTTAGTGCGCTCTTCTCCGGATTGAGCGGTCCGGGTTCGAGCCCTGGTCGGGGACATTGTGTTGTGTTTTTGGGCAGGACACTTTACTCTTACAGTGCCTCTCTCCACCCAGGTGTATAAATGGGTACCGGCGAACTTAATGCTGGGAGGTAACCCTGCGATGGACTAGCATCCCATCTAGGGAGGAGTAGAAATACTCCCAGTTGCTTCATGCTACAGAAACCGGGATAAGCTCTGGCCTGATGGGCCACTTGGCTCGCATGCAGACTTCACCTTTTTTTACCTTTTACACATGTACATATATTTTATATTTTATTAGTTATAGATAAGTAATTGTAGTTAGGTGTCCCCAATTAGTGTACGCTAGCGACTTCGACACACTAATAAAGTTCTTATCTTATCTTGCCTTATCTTATCGTCAGGATGGCGTCGAAAACCGTGATAAGGTCTATTGTGGTTTGCTATCCATCTCAGTTGTCCTTAGTTGTCCTCAGTTGTAACTTTTGTTCTCGTTTGACCCATTATAGTGATTTTGTTTTTATTTCCTTGTTTTGCCAAATTGTTTACTGACTGCATTTGTCTCATAGCAGAAGATCACAAGTACTCGTTCAGTGGAAACAGAATCGTTTTTGAAGCCACCACAAGCAACGGATCGCTTAAGCTCTGCAACATCCGTCACGTCTGAACAGTCACGCAATGAACAGGTAAAGAAAGTGAAACTTAGGCGTTCGTAATATTCAGGATTTCGTATGATAAGATTCTATGATATGCGACATCTATGGAAACTAATTAACAATTATTAGACGAGGTTGAGCAAAATAGCATGATTTGCCGTTGGTGACCAGATAAATTATTTGCCAAAGCCGAAGGCTGACGCAAAAATTGATGACTGAGCTCAATAATTGCAGGATGACCAAGAATTGATAACCGAGTTCAATAATTATTTATCATTCGATCGCCAAGTTTGTTTTCATATTTAAATAACTCTTTGACAGCCCAGTGAAGCAATCTTCCATTTTTCACTCAGCTTGCTTTCATTTACGCATGAGCAGACATTTAGTCGTTCCTGCGCTTGAGCAGACCATTATTTTATCCATTTTTCTGCAGGTCACGTGGTGGGCTGTCAGCCAATGAAAAGGAAAAAAAAATACATCGTATGATAATTAACAATTATTCCACGTGCGCGCGTTGGATATGAACTGGCTATAATCAGTCATCTCCAACAAGCGCAAGTGGAATAATTTTTTTATTAAAGACGCCCCCAAAATATAGAAAGCTAAAGTAGGACAAAAATAAAAACGCCCCAAAAAATCACGCGTACGCTTTCCATATTTGTAGAGCATGGTATAATGGCTCATAACCCGTGATGGCTAAGCCAACTCTAGAATTGCATTATCCAATGATTCAGTTTTTAATAATGAGAATTATTTTTCGTTCTCTTTAACAGGATGATTTTGGTTATGCTGTGACCAAACTGATGTTTCTGAATGAGAGACCGATGTCGGCTTCCAGTGTAGGAGCCAATCTGGTGTCGTGTAACGCTAGTGGATGGGTAAGAATGTGTAGAGTCATTTGAGGGGAAAAGGGGTTCCCATATAATAGTGACAGGGCTGCTCAACATTGATGTAACATGTAGTCTCTAATGGGGATCAGAACCTCATCTTATGGGTGCGGCTCCAAGCAGTGAACCTTCCCAGCGTCATACAGGAGACAGTGTGGCCGATTGGATAGGGCGCTGATGTTATTATCCAGAGGTCCTGGTTTCAAGTTCTGTACCCTAACCTCCTCTGTTATACCTTGCTATGGCCAAGATGTTAAGTTGCCTCTCTGTTGCGTTTTTTAACTATGTTGTGTTCGTGATTTAGATTTTTCTCGACACAACATGAGTAAGTAAATCATTTTTTTCCATACAGTGGAACCTTCACTATCGGCCACCTCTCTACAATGGCCACCTCCCTGCAACGGCCACGTCTCTTCAACAGCCACTTTTTCTCGGCGGACCGTCTATACATTCACCCTCATTTTAACCTATCTACAACGGTCACCTATCCACAAAGGCGACAGTCACTAGATAAAACACAGATAAAACACTTGGTCAAACGCGTCCGAACTGTAAATAACCTCTCGACAACTGCCAGTTAATCAATTAATGACGAACGGTGAATACAAAATCATCCTTTTTATTGGAAAAGGTCACCAAACTTGATCCCTACTACGCGTCGTTGGTCTTTTTTTCTATTTAGTTTTTGTTTTATTGATGCATTTTGATTGTGTTACGTATTTATAGGTTAAAATAACCATTTTTGAGAAATATAAATGTTGCACCTGATATCACAATCCTACCTCTCCATAAGGGTCACCTCCCTATAACGGCCACTTTCCTCTGTCCCCAAGGTGGCCGTTGTAGAGAGGTTCGACTGTATACCTTCTCCTTGTAGAAATGTACTCTTCCAACAAACGCCCTAAAAAGTACTCGATAAATGCAGAACGTCAAGACCCTCTTTCACCATGGGGGATTTGGCAATTGAGTGGAAGTTGGTCCTGTAAAGGTTTAGTTGAATATTCCACTTTGAATGAAAAGTGCATCAGTGTGTTAATTGTGAACACAGGATTTACAAGGTTACTTGTCATAGCCCAGTGACTTTTGCTTCAAATTAGGGGAGCATGGACCATCCCCATAATTTTCAGTACTTGGTGCGAGCGTTTGAGCGCCAGTGTCAACATACTAGTTCCCTTTCTGACCTCCACACATCTCTTATATTGCTTGCTGGCGACAGATGTGTAAGCTTCGGTAACACAGGGACATAAAGAACGAATAATGTAACATTTCCACAATCATTTTCTCTTCTTATTTTTCGCAGGTCCGATTTTGGAACACACAAAAATCAATGTGTGTGGGGCAGTTTTTAGCACATGAACACGGTGAGTACGGGGATCAGAGCCACCTCAAAATTTCGAAGAGTTTAGGTGTATCTATGGACCCCGTCGGCAGAATTTTGAACTTTGGAAAACATTGTGTCTGATCATGTCAATTTTCAACTTCACAATGCAAAGTGTGGGTTACTGAGTCGTGTTTGAGTTATAAGCGCTTAAAGCTAAAATTAAGGGTGTTTTTAACTGGTTATGCTGTTGCTATGGAAACCTATTATGACTTGAAGATAAGATCACCACAACCTATTCCCCAATGATCGGGCATTTGTGTGATAAAGCCAATGATTGGTAGTATCAATCCGTCAAAGAAAAAGTATCAGAAAACGCCGGACGCTATTGCGAGCTACTTTAACCCTTTGAATACCAAACTTTCGCCAAAACAATACCGTTTTTAACCGTTTAGCCAGGTTTTTTGGTTGCCATGACGCTAAATAAGCCTAAGGTTTGCTGAAAGCTTTTTTTTGCCAAAAGGAGAGATTTTTCGAGGATTAGGTACAAAATTTAGCAATATTTCAATTCCGGGCATGCGCATAAGCCAAAATTTGGACTTTTTTGCCATTAACCATTCTCAATTTTGTTTGTTGCCTCTTTCCTTTCTTTTTTTTCTCGGCCCTTTTACTCTGGCCACCTTTTGCGTTGCATGTTCTTTCTGGCTGCGGTGAAAAGTTGGATGTTAATTACGGGCGAAGCCAAGAAATGGACCTTGATCAATCCAATCTCGTTCCCAGAGTCTTCGTTCCGCTTGACCAGCGGTCGGAAAACGAGAGCTCTGGGAGCAACCATTTTGAAATAACCGAATAGACCAATTTCGATATATTAAAATTCAGCCTAACACAATAGACCTCAGAACGAGGCTGTGGGGAATAAACCCCACAAACTCTGTATTTATCCCCCAGAGCCTCGTGCTGAGGTCTATTGTTTTAGGCTGAATTTTAATATATCAAAATTGGTCTATTCTGCCCATCCGTTTCACTGCGCAGTCTGCATCTATGGCGCATGCCTAAGATGGTTGCTCCCAGAGCTCTCGTTTTCCGACCGTTGGTCAAGGGGAACGAAGACTCTGGGAACGAGATTGTGATCAATCATAGGCGTAGTGGACCATTTTACGACCGTTTTTGCACCAAAACTGATAACGTTTTTCGATTTGCGACGTCGGAATGTCGTCGATATCTAAACCTGACCATTGTACGGAAAGGCCTAGCCTAGTACTACTATCTGCTGATCAAGAATATCTGAAGACATTTAAATAGATGACGTCACAAGTGGCACAAAGAGAACGACTATTAATTACGCGTATGCGTAGTTGGGGCTCAAAGTGTTAAATAGATGTTTTTGAATCAAATCAAATACAGTCTTTATTCACACTATGCTCATCACAGTGGAAGAAAAAAAATACAGAAAACAGTAGAAAAGAAAATAAGGATATTTAACCGAGAAATTTGTCAATTGTGAATACTTGCGGAGAAGCCAAAGTAGCAGACCTTTCAAGTTGGCTGCCAGCAGAGCTCTCATCAAAGACAAAGGGGAAGAAACGAAAAAGTGTGCAATAGGTAAATCTAAATTTCCCGTTATGTTTTTAGCCGGATTTCTAACAATGACTGTAGATGAAACAAACTCGTACCTTGTAACTGGCGATGCGGAAGGAGTCATCAAAGTTTGGGACATCTCTGAGTATTGTGCTGCCTGTACAGCTGATGATGACAGCCCGCCACGTAAGTCTATATTTGATATTTAAGGTTTAATTTTGTAACAATCATTTGCTCGTTGGACAAAAGCTCATTTCTTTGTGTAATGCCCTTTGTATGCTGCCCTATAGGAATTTTTCTATCTGGCGCCACTCGCATTGTCTCAAACGGGCAATGGCTGCGGAGATTTTCGAACTCCCAAAAAGTGGATTTCTTAATATTTTGCTCATCTCGCTTATGAAACGAAGAAAACGTTGAAATTTTCTATTACGTTCAGCAATTCATAAGAGTCTAAACGCTTTGATTTTTATCATAATCTTTTAAATATTTGTTTGTAGAAGTATTCGTGTCGTTCTAAGTTATATTTTTAATGTAGGTGTAGGCCCCTAGATGAGCCCTTTGAGTTCTTGGGGCAAACATATATTTTAATAATACTTGTGAAAAAAATAGTTCGTGGCAAGTCTGTCTTGGCGTTTTGTCTCGACCAAGAAACTTTTCAGAGACCTTTCAGAATTTAACAGCAAACTCGTTGAGCATCCCAATCAAAGTCCCGCGTCAGACTTGCCACGAACTAATTTTTCACAAGTATTATTAAAATATATGTTTGCCCCAAGAACTCAAAGGGCTCATCTAGGGGCCTACACCTACATTAAAAATATAACTTACACTAGAACGACATAAATACGTCTACAAAGATTATGGTAAAAATCAAAGCGTTTAGACTCTTATGAATTGCTGAACGTAATAGAAAATTTCAACCAACGTTTTCTTCGTTTCATAAGCGAGATGAGCAAAATATTAAGAAATCCATTTTTGGGGAGTTCATAACTCTCAGCCATTGCCCGTTAGAGACAATGTTTGAATTAGAGAAAAAATCTTCAGTATAGCTATGGCATCGACGTTTAGTGAACGGTTGACATGTAACACTTAAAGTAAGCCCTTCATTTTACCTCCTTTGTTCCAGCCCTTTTCAAACAGTTCCAACCACATACCGACACCATCAACAGCATTCAGTTGTTTACTCGCTCAGAGAGGCTGCTGGTACTTACGGCATCCAGCGACTGCGCCGTTGCAGTGTGGGATATAGAAGGCCGCCATATTGGAATATTTGGACAGGTAAACTGGTCTTGTCTTTGTTGCTTTTAACCGCTGACAATGAGTAATCTTTTCTTTACATGGTATAAATGTCAACAAATCCAAGGTTTGTAGAAATATGAGAGCCATCAAGCACTCCTTGGCACATTTTTTGGCTAAGAATCTGAGTAACTTTGAAATGTTTCTCAATATGTACGTTTGCCTTACTTCCTAACCCATGTGGAAGTTTCGAAGAATGAGAACTAAATCTTGCCAAACAACAAAACGTGAGCAGCTAGCTGTAGCAAATATTAAGTAGTGGATGGCCAGACAAAATGTTCTCTGTTTCCTAAAAGAAATTCTTCCAAAGAACTACTTCTTCAGGTTGTTTAATATTTAAGCTATTTAAGCCGTTTTCACCCAGTCAGTACAAAATAGTTTAGTTGTTCCTTTCACTGTGTTAGTGTACATTTTGTGGCATAGAGCGTCTTGCTAGTCTGCAATCCATTGCTTTAAAAACGGCAATTCACAGCTTTAAACGCAGATTAGGTAGTTCTGGGAGTAAAGAGGTATAAATCTAAGCTCAGTGCGTTGTTCTGTCACAGGAGGAGCACTGGAAAATCGAGCCCATCTCCAAGGAAGAAAGGGAGGCTGAACAAGCTAAGGAGGCGGAGAAGGTCATTGACAAATAGCTTCTACAACTAGCCGTGCTAATATATAGATTTAGGCCAGCCTAAAAGCGTAGCTCCTGGGCCGGGTTGTTCAAAGCCCGATTAAGCTAACCCAGAAAAAGGTAGAATTTTGATTTGAGTTTTGTAACTTTGCGGTGAGGTTTTCTGTTTATTGTTTGGCCTTCTGTTTTGAGTTTTAATAATCACCATATACACAAAACAAAACAGCAAAAAACATTTGTATGTAAGAAAAAGTTATAATTCTGTTAACTTTTTATCCTGGGTTAGCGTTAACCGGCTTCCGAACAATCCTGCTCTGTTTCCAACAAGTTAACATAATATGAGCCCGCGATCTAATCGATAACCAGCACTTGGTCAGCGGTCAACTTCAAAAACACGTGACCTCGAGAAGGTATAAACTTGAGTCCGCGATATGGTCACGTGATACTGGTCAGCGGATACCTTGTTTTGACAGGTGTCACTTGATCATAACATGGATGTGCAATATCAAGGAAGTACACGGTAACCCAAGGCTGCATGTCTCTGTCAACCTATTATTTGGAGTATGGCCGCCATGTTGGGCAACTCCGCCGCCGCCGTCGTCGTCGTCGTGCGTACGCGCCCACGAGCAATACTGCTAGCCATGATAGCCATGAGAAAATCAACTCATGGGTTTCCTTTTCTTTCCTATATGAGTATGGGGCTCCGCTTGGCGGCCCTTCGGGTCGCCGGAACTCCGCTAATATACTGAGGGCTGCCTCAGGTCAGGAAATGGTCAGAGGAAAGTGAGGAAATTTAATTTCAGTCAGGGCAAATTGGCATTTTAAAACACGTTATGGATAATTAAGAATATAACACCGCTGAATTACCACCATTGAAGGCTAGAAAAAGGCATTTCTGGTATCTTGGGATCTCAACGATATTTTTCTTAATGAAGAAGGCGGAAACGTTTGAAAACTGATCAGTCTAAAATGTATGAGTGGAAAGGACGGCTATAATGGCAGGCTGGAGGCCGCTACTATATCTAACATTTCGTTTTTACTTGGTCAGGGTTATATATGTTATTAGCCGGCTGGGAGGTCCGTATAGGGAAAAACTGTGACCGAGGTCTTGAAAATGCTGAGATCCGAGCTCACAGTTCAGCCCAAGGTCACAGTTTTTCCCTATACGGACCGACCCTAAGCCGGACAATAACATGTATATCTTTTTTTCTTGCGGTAAGTTGGCTTTCAAGTGGGTTTGTTTACGCAACTTTGTCAATGAATTGGCTTACGCGCCGTCTACGGACTCTACAAACCATTGGTAAAAAATCTAACGAGCGAACGAGCGAGTAACTCAGATACTAGACAAAGAAAGATGTATTAAAGAACAGATTTATACCGAACTGCTTTATGTTAGTTGCATTTAGTTCACCATTGAAGTTCTCTAAAAGTGTTTTTCCGGTGTGAAATTTCGTGCAAAGTTTGAAGTTGTACTACAAAAACAATTTCTGTCAGTCGTTGCGAATCACTCGAAATCAGACTTTTCTACCGTAAATTGAGTGGCAGATAGCGAGGAAATTCGTGAAGTGTATTCCACAGAAATTCTCTTAAATACGGCAACGATCGGTGAGGTAAACTCGACTGAAATTGACTCATTTTGTACTTAAAATTGTACAGAGAGAGACAGAGGATTACGCGCCATTACAGCGCCGAGCTACAAACAGCCAAAAAGACTCTCACAACTTCAGAAAAACTCAATTGAATTTACTTACAGTGACTTTCCTTGCCATTCAGAGGTGAATAGAGATAAACTTGCGTTGATTAATCGTCTATGGAAGTGTAAAAAGGGCGAAAGATGACGATTACCGCTAATTCATTCGCGAAAATAGATCAACGTTACGGATTCCGCCCGCTCCAGGAACCAATCAGACTGCAGGATTTGTTGAATTCCGCCCGCTCACGAGCTGAGAAAAAGATAAATTATATTATCATCAGGGAATATTAAGGGAATTTTAATCGCAATGTTTAGAGAGGAAGCCACATCAGCCGTAACTGGTTTTCATGTGGTTCCTCTATCCTAGTCGAATTGGAATTTGGTGATGCTGGGTTTTTTTGTGGAGGAGTCGAACCTGGGCCACATTGGTGGGAGGCGAACGCTCTCACCACTGCGCCATCCCTGCTCCCCTAAATTTTGAAAAGTGATGTCTGTGGTAACCACGATAGAGTCTTCAATGCAAATATATGTGCTTCTTAACTTGAAACAGGAAGAGTCTGATAGCGAAAATGAAGAAGAACATCAGGAAGAAGATGGCGAAGTAGATGATGTTCAGCTCTTTGCTGATGAAAAATTTGATCCTGAATTTAGGGTTTCCACATGGGAACAAACCATACTTGGTAAGTTGTTGTGATTTGGACTGTCTGCTTTTGACCTATGAGTGGGAACCAATCATACTGGGTAACCTGTTTTGACTTTAGCAAGCAGCTTTTGACATATGAGTGGTAAGCAAACGAGATGGCACATATTATGAGTATACGATTTGTTAGCGGTGAATGGTTCTGTGAAATGAGTACGATGCTTGTCGAAAAATTAACTATACTTGTTTGTTTTGAATCAGAAAGTTTGCTTTTTGAACTTAAGTCTTGACTTGTCACGGCCACTTTTGAGAAAACGTGTTCGTTTGCGGTTTTTCTGTCCTCATGTAAACAATACAACTCAACTAAAAATTGTCTGAAATCGTTTTCCGTTAAATGAAATTACATTTTAGTAAACGGTAAATAACGGTATTTGTCTGAAAACTTGAAACTTTTAACACATAAAGAAAAAGGTTTTCTTTCCTTGTTGCATTCATTTTTTTCGGTCTGTCGAATGGAATTATTTAGAAAAAGTTATTAATAACAGCATGGGGTTATAACTACATATATAACTCAGGAGTCTTGAAGAAAACCTCGTGTAGTTGCAGTTTCTTGTACTAGGATGTAGGGAAATAGGTAAAATAGAAAATCAGTAAACACTCTCTCGTTTTGATTTAGGTAAGGCTTATCAGGAAAAGAGAATCGATAAACGAGAAAGACGACAGCCTCAAGTCATTCCTGACCTTCCATATCTGAACTGGGAGAAGACAGGTCAGGCACCTGCAGGACCTTATGCGGTATGTAAGGATTTTATCCTACAGTAAACAACTGTTGTAGGTCCAAAGGACGTTTTCGAGTTAGGTATACTGCGCAAGCGCGCTGAACAAAGTGTGAAGTCTGCGAGTGGAAATGACAGAACTATACTGGAACCTAGTTATAACGAAGGGCCAAAGGACTAGCAAAATGTGCTCGCTATAACGAGGTTTCATTATACGTGGATTCTTTTCCATACATTTGACTATCACTGGGGCGAAGAATACGTTCGTTATGCCGAGGAAATCGTTATGAAAATGTTCGTTAAATCGAGGTTCCACTGTCGTGGCTATGCTGTTTGTTAAAATCTGTAAAACGCCCTGTTTTACTACACCACTTGTTTTCACGTTGTTTCTTTGTAACTTAAGTAGAAAATGAACAATGTAAGAGATAAATTAATAAAGATGGTGAATTTTAAGCTCGGTAATGAAATGTGAAGGTGAATTAATCAACATGACACGAGCGTGGGACAAAGAAAAATTCTGAGTCCCTGACAGGAAACGAACCTATGACCTCCCGAACACCGGGCGGGCGCTCTATCCACTGAGCTACGAGAACTCATGGAGAGCGAGGCCATTTAACTGAGTTAATATATGACAGGTGTCCTGCATACTGCTAGGATCAACGCTATCGAAGTCATCTTGAGTAGTGATAAATTAATAAAGATGGTGAATTTTAAGCTCGGTAATGAAATGTGAGCGCCCGCCCGGTGTTCGGGAGGTCATGGGTTCGATTCCTGTCGGGGACTCAGAATTTTTCTTTGTCCCACGCTCGTGTCATGTTGATTAATTCACCTTCACATTTCATTACCGAGCTTAAAATTCACCATCTTTATTAATTTATCACTACTCACGATGACTTCGATAGCGTTGATCCTAGCAGTATGCTGGACACCTGTCATATATGAACTCAGTTAAATGGCCTCGCTCTCCATGAGTTCTCGTAGCTCAGTGGATAGAGCGCCCGCCCGGTGTTCGGGAGGTCATGGGTTCGATTCCTGTCGGGAACTCAGAATTTTTCTTTGTCCCACGCTCGTGTCATGTTGATCAATTCACCTTCACAATGTAAGAGATGTTAAGTAATACATTGGCCATCTTGTATACCGGGTTCGGCCGAAGCAGAGAGGCCGAGAGTGTGGAAGGCGGGTCAGTAGTTTTTGTGCTCTTGCAAAGAGATGGAGAGATAAAGAGATGTTTTTAGAAGTTGTATTAAATACTACGGACAGAAAAGATCGCTTTTAAATCAATGGCATTCGTGAACTCTTATAAAGTTTCAAAAGATAACTTCTTTTGACAAACTGAACGAAAGCCGTCGCGAGTACCATTATAAATTAGGCTGTATCATCTAAGTGCACTGTATATTTCAGTCATTAGAGACATCAGACTTGCAAGATGTAGGTGCCATTCAAAAGCCAGACTTTGTGGCCCATCCCGAAAAATATTTCAGCGAGAGATCGGCAGGAAAGCGTCGCAGCACAGATATCACATTGCCTACTTTACCCAGTGTAACTGATCGTAAGTAACATTTCTTCTTAATACGATATGATTATCCTGTTTGAGATTTAAGGTCGGGACACACTAGGAGACATGTTGAGGGTACATGAACCGGGGACATGTGGTAGCAACAATTTTTCTCGTGTGACTTGTCGGATTTTAAGAAAATGTTCTGTTGAGGGGACAATAAGCCCTTATTGACTGGTCCCAAGGGAAAGAGTGAGTGTTGCTTTGAGCTGGGAGGTATAACAAAATGTTTTGTCAACACATTCCATGAAATTCAGTTGGCTTGAATTCGTGCGTCATGAAGCACGGACAAAATGACCTCAATTTTCAAAGTGGCGTCGTGTGCACTGCTCTTACAAACTGTCCCCGCAGCAATACGTATTTATGCCTCATACCGCTTCGCTTGCACCAGCTTGAGTACTGTCGACCACGCAACATGCGTTCTATGCGTTGGGCTTGTCCCCGCGTCACGTCCCCGCAGCATGTCCCCTAGTGTGTACCGACCTTTATTGCTACTACCGAACGTGTTGTTAAACTATGTTTAGCCTTGGGTATAAACTACGCGTTGTGCTGCAGTACAAGGTCTATAATTTAAATTCGTTATCAGGATATTTAGGTAAAAAATTTACGGGATACAGGATATTTTGGGAAAAATTAATGGGATATTTAGATCAGATCAGACGGGACATCGAGTAGAAAATCGTTGATTTTGCAATAGGAATTAACGGAATACGGGATGTTAAGGCCAAAAAATAACGGGATGTGCAGTGGAATACTCTGACCCCTCCCCCCCCCCCCCCTTCCGCCCCCCACACCTAAGGGGGCCTCATTTTGGCGTCTCTTGGATAAAGAAAAGAAAGGCAATATTGGGCCGTCGTAGTGACTGGTTGTTCTAATATTCTTCTTGTCAAATAATTGACATATTGTCCCCATTTTAATTCCCTAGACCTACAAATGCGTTACGACGAGAAAAGCCTTTTTCCAAAATACATCCTGGAAATGGAAGCCAAAATGAAAGCAACGCATGCACTGGGACTACGCGTGTCACGTGGGGCACGTGCACGTGGTGATTCATTACAAACAAAGTCACGTGGGTCGCACGATACTCCTCAAGCCAATTCCAAGAAACTGGCAGGGTGGAGAGTTCTGTTGGCCGGTAAAGGCAAGGATATGTAGCAGTGAAATTGCTCTTTTAACGATGGGATTGTCAAAGGAAAGATTTCAGTCAAGGAGAGATTTCTGCCATGTTTGCCACATCACAACACGAATACGCCACAGACTACACCGAAATTGTTGTATTTACATCTATTCGTAGTTGCTTCCCCATGTCAAGCTATGTAAACTCAATTTGCATTGATAATTGATTCCCTGGGGATTATGCAAATGACAGTATAGAAAAATTTACATTTGTTCCACCCCATAATCACTCTACTCGACGCCTCGAAAGCTTTCTGCTTCTATTTTCGCCTGGTATTAGGCTTGTCCCAAGCCTGAGCGATTCCCTATAACTTATTACCATGTTATGAATAACAATACACAATGTAAATACAGGTCAGTTCCAAACAAACAAAGAAATTTCCTTGTCGTGGGTCATGTTTTCCACGCAATCCAGTTGCAAAGGATTATTATTGGCGTGATTCTTTTCTCGTATACGAACCAATCAGCTTATGAACTTTATCTCTTGTTTTCAACCCCAACACAATAAGGTCATACACGGAATAACATTCAATATTGTAACGGTTTTCAGTAGTCTTACCCTTGTACAACAGTATGCAATCATGCAATCCTTACGCTAGTGCAGAGACGTAGTGCAAGGTTCATTTCTTCGTCCTCTCAAAATAATCTCGTGGTGGCAGAAACGAACGTTTCTCCTCGGATTTAGAATCCTAGTAGCGGGGTGTAGCTATATTTGTTGAAATACAAGTATTGTAGACAAAATATCACATTGTCTCAGTTAGTGAAAAATTTCTTTTGGAGATTTTTAATTTATTGGATGAATGTTAAATCAGAGCTAATTACTGATTCCTGAAATTTTGAGGTAGAATCGTAACGCTTGAAACTAAAGGAGCTACGTCACAGTTTGCGCATCTTAGAAAAATTAGCCTTCGTTCCTTGTTTGTAATCTCTGTTAATCTTCTCTTTCCTTTATTAACCATCCTTGTTCCTTTATGGTTTGTTATTATCTCTGGTGTTTTTCTATCGTAGTTAACATATATTTTAAGGTTTCCTTCAATGTAAAGACAATTTTTACGTGGCCAAAATAACTCAAAATACGGTTACTGAGCTACTTTAAAACGTCATTAAAACAACTGCTGCTAAGTGGTTCCTTACGGAAAATCGGTCGTTCATTTTGGTCATGTAATGTTTGTATTGTTCAAGTTTCGCACATAATGATTCAAGACTTGAGCAAACAATAATTGAAGGAAGCAAAAAAATCTTGGAACATTTTGCATTTTATTTTTTTTTAAAACGAGGGCTCTTTTACTCCCTTAGAACTATAGTAAATTGGCCACCCAGCATAAACTGCTTTAAAATCTGTTTTTATTCGCCGCTTGTCATCATTCCTATTATTACTTACATCAGCATGTTACAATACCTTTTTTCGTACTTCTTTGTATTTAATCTACAAGCAAAGAACAATCTGAGTTGTAAATACACTGTATATAGAGACTATGAGAACATCTCGTTGTGTTCTGTAGACTGATAAATTATACATGTAATTAAATATAAACTATCGTTCTTCATTTAATGACTGAATAAAACTTGTCAATCCACGTACACCGCGTTTTTCTGGAATGCCTCGGTTCTGTTTTAATACCCGAGAACTGGCAGCCAGGGTGGCCTTTTTGATGTACGTCTTGTCGATTCCCTGCAACTAACCCTTCTAATTTTTCTTTTATAATCAACTATAACTAGGCTCTCAAACGAATTGGTACACCTTAATATTGAGCATTTGCTGCATAGTTTGAGCGTCATGCCTAGCAGACTCGTACCCAGTTGCTATTTACGTGTTTTTAAGGGAGAGAAGATTGGATACTATAGTGGATGACCCTTCCCATGACACCTCGCACGCCTTAATCCACCCTAGTATTTAATCTTCTCTTCTCCCCCCCTCTCCCCCCAACCAAAACAAAAAACAAAACAAAAAGAAACACGTAAATAGCCACTGGGTACGAGTCTGTTATGACTAGTGTTTCATTGAACAGTTTACTCGCTATGCTTCATGTTACACAAAGGTGGCTGGCGTCATTTTGCGCGCGCTGTTATCAGACACTGCACTTGACTGGGTTTCTTCTCTCATTAGTTGTCAGGTTTATACACCAAAAGTTAAATGAGTTTTTTTAAGCAACAAAACTTCGTGTCATCCAAATCGCACTGTAATCATACTCGTGGTTAAACAAATCGGACACCAACTTCGGATACGTCTGATTTTAGTAATCACGGATAC
>NW_028301578.1:442500-452500 GCF_042242905.1 Orbicella faveolata | reverse complement strand
GTTACGATAATTGAACGCGGTGTTCAATGCGCTTGCCTAATGGGCCACTAGGCCATAAGGTGGCCACACTAGGCTCAAATGATGACTTTATTCTTTTTTGTTTAGCGAGTCAAGGACATCATCACTCAGGCCAGTCCTCTATTAGAAGCCTTTGGTAACGCCAAAACATTGAGAAACAACAACTCAAGCCGATTTGTGAGTATCTTTGTATCGTTAATAACCATTGTGGAGAAACACCTCTTGTAAACCATTTGCAAGTTTACTTAAAATATTATTCATGCTCAGTCCGAGCAAAAACTGAAGCTGATTGGTTAGATGTACATCACAGTACACTACAGTAGCGGATTACTTAACCATGTGAAACTTTGTGATGTTACCCCTAGAGAGTGATTTATGTCACATTTCCTTCCTTTTAAAGTGCAAATTCCTTGAGATTCAGTTTAACCAAAACAGTCAACCAGATGGTGGGAAAATTTATACCTTTTTGCTGGAAAAAGTAAGTCAATTTTATGATTTCTTTAAAGCGCTTTTACTTAATTGTTTTTACTAATTTGTCTTCGCTTTGGTTTTCCATTACTACGCTTTGCGATTGGTTTAAAATGTCCCGCCACTTTCTCATCCAATCAGAGGTAAAACCAAAACCAATCACGAAGCGTTCATACACTTTTTCCCGCGCTTTGTGTCAACTATATGTATTTGCTTGGAGTTTTTTCTGATTTGATGGATTGCCTGTGCTCTTTGTGATTTGCTAAAATGATTACTTTGGTTTTGTTTTCTAATACTCAAAGCCGCTCTATGTGAATCAATCAATCAATCAACCAACTTTATTTAGAGAGGGTGACACATGACAGTATAAACTGATAAACAAGTGGTCCTCTGTGCTAAAAATCTACGAGTAATTATAAAATAACGAAGTATAGTACAAAGTATGAACAATAAAAAGTTATAAATATGTAAAAAGTTACAATAAATGTTGACAAAAAATATATTTATGTATATACATAATTACAATTCTAAAAATTCCTAACTATAATAAATAGAGACTAATAGTGATCTGTTGAAAGTCCACAAATCTTATTGCTGCTATCAACCCTGATCATTTGTTTATTTTAGCAATGAAATGTTTTGAAAGCCTACCTTCACAGCGTCTCTACTTGCCATCGTATTTTTATGAACGATAGTTATCTCGAATGTCGTGGCCCTCTTTTTTAATTAACTATCCGTTATTAGTAAAAATCTACTAGCGTTCTCAGTGATTACGAACGCCGTTCTGTTATTGGCTACGCTACTATCTATTCCGTTGTAGATAGCAGTAGCCTAGCAGTGTGCGCTTGCTAACAAAATGGTGCACGTTTCTTTGCGTTTTCGAAGTGTCTTTGAAGAGGATTTAGATAAAGTTTTGAACGGCTAGAAGATTTATTGTAAAAATTAGATTATTCGCTCTCGATTTCCTTACGTGATAGAAATCTCGAGCTCATAATCTAATTGTTAAATAGCAATCTCGACCTTGTATTCTATTCAATGTTACATTGACCAGGTTTGACTTAATAAAATAACTGAACTCATTAAATCTAAACAGGAAATCATAGCCAACGTTTTTATTTCTCTTTTTCCCCTAGTTTTGGGTTCGATCGAGAAGATATCTCAAGCACGCGGTGTCTTTCCACATTTCCAAACAATTCGAAGTTCGTTTTAAATATTCCGCTGCGCGTCGTATTTTCAGCTCTCTCGGTATGGTGTTTGGATTTGTGGTAAAACATGGGCCGATTATTTAAACGAAGTCGAAGTTAATCATTGTTTAGGGCTGAGCCGCGGTTTAGACGTTGTCTCGATAAACAACGGCTAAACGATGTTTAAAATTCATTATTGAAACGCGACTGAACCGTGTTTTCTCGAGTCAATGGCTAAACCATGTCTTACGAGGAAATGCATTGTCTGCGGAGTTATTTCGTATCAAATTTCCGGATAGTGGTAATATCTCTGAAACATGGCGTCTAAAACAAGACCCACAGCAAATTTCAGCGAACAAGAAAACCTTTTATTGGCTGAATTGGGTAGAGACTGTGACAGTGAAACCGCGTTGACAAAAAAGGCAAAGGCATGGGATGAAATTTTAACTAAATTTAACTCCGAAAATCCTAACGGTATCAAACGCAACCTCAGTCAGCTTCCTGGATGCTGGAGGCGGCTGAAACTCCAGTCGAAAAAGAGCATGACTTACATCGTCGTGAAGCAAGAAAAACTAGTGAAGGTAAAGCTCCTGCCTCTCCAAGTGCAAATTAGTAGCGGACGTAATCCCAGCCTCAGTTAGTCCTCTAGAGCAGGAGAAGAACTTGGTTTAAGGCGGGACAAAAACGAGAGGGAAGTTATTACATGCGAAGTGCAATTTAGTCTACTCGTTTAAAACAGGAGGATAGTCAGAAGTACATTAATTTTCAGTCGCTTCTAAAAATTGTGTTTTAGAATCACCGATAACCCTTTGGAAAGTTCCCGTCGCATAGAATCTTAAGGCAATTAGCACTTGCTGCATTGGTGTAAGCGGCACACCTCTCCTTGTCTGATGTTGAAGATCTTTATCCAAAATTTTTACGAGGTCACTGACCGAGTCTTTCTTAGGCGAAAACGCAATCGAAAGTCTTCGTCGTCGTATTCTTCCAATGGGTTAAACCTATCCCTGAGGTGCCAAATTTGTCGGATGTGTATATTACGTCGATTGGCGTAGTTTCTTAACTATCTGTAGCGCAGAGGTCCCTCCATTTCAAAATGGCTGAACATGAAAATATCGTTAAACAGCGTTTAAATCTAACTTTGATCAGCTCTAACTTACTATTGTTCCTTAGTCGGTGTTTAGACACTGTTTAGACACTGTCTAAACACTGTAGTAGAAAAACATCGTTTAAATAATCGGTACTCATGGTTCAAATAGGCTGTTTTAGCAAGAGAACGGGAGCGTCACTTGACGACGGCGCGCGCAGTACAAATACCCAAATACGGTCAAATTAGAACAGAATCCAGGTTATTCCGCGCGCCCTGCAGTCGTCATCTGACCATATTTGGGTATTTCTACTGCGCGCGGCGTCGTCAAGTGATGTTCCCGTTCTCTTGCTAAATCAGCCTAATATGGGTTAGACGCCGACTTCCCTAAACGTTGTCTAAACTTCGTTTAAATAATCGGCCCATAGTCTCTAAAATTACATAAAACCCTCCTTTTGCAACACTGAGGTTGAAGTAGAAATCCTTAGCATAATGCTATTGATTTCTACTTCAACCTCAGTGTTACCACTTCCAAGGCTTCACACTCTTCTTGTGACAGAGCAAGACGTGTGCTTTTGCTTTCAATGGGTAGTGTTTCCACTGGAGTTGATGCTGTAGATGTGCTTGGCATGATACAATCCACGCTAGTATCGATCGATGACTCCATTACCGACTGTTCGACTGCACTACTGTTCGACTCAACAACTGATTCTTCGAGCACTTCCGCGGCTTTTTGCATTTTTAGAAATCCCATCATTGTTGTTTGCTGCATCGGTCTTTTTGTTGGGCGTGAGTCGGCCATTTTCAACGTTTGCAGTACAAATAACGAATGAATTAACTCAGTACGTAATCGAGATGTATGCTGGGTGTATGCTGGGTTTGGCTTGTGATTGCGGGCGCATGTATATGCAAAGCAATATGGCGGTTTGTTGGCGAGGTGAACACGAACCAGCGAGGGATCGAAACAGACGTTAACCAGCAAGAAAATGTAAAGGCTAATTTTATTGCGCAATGCAAAAATGGCTTAGAGGGAAGTTGTCCCTTTTGATGGCAGACATTTTTATTTATTTTCATTACTCTTTACAACTTAAACACAGATTATTTCACGAAAAGTAGGCCGCCCAGAAATCGAAGTAGCCGGCTCTTGAGCCGGCGGCCGGCACTTATTGAGAACTCTGCCGCATTCAATAAAACCCGAATTGAACGCCACACGTTTTTCATATTTACAGTCTCGGGTTGTTGGTCAAGCTCCACATGAAAAAAACTTTCACATATTTTACCAAATACTTCGTGGCTGCACAGAAGAGGAAAGAGGTAAATTATCACTTATGCCGGCTCTCGGTAATAGATTACTAGAGGAAATAGATGTAAGCTGTTAAGTTATAAGCTGAATAGATGTATGTTTATATTTTGGTAGTTTCGGTACAGAGCCAACTGTACACATTTCAGAGTAAATAACAGAATGGTTTCACAGCTGGTAAATGCAAAATGTGAGAGAGCCACCCCTTAATTAGCCTGCGAACGCAGACGTATTTCCGGCTGTCACTTGGTTCCACCGAAAAATAACGTCTGCGAACCCCAGCCAGGAAACGATTTCTGTGACGTAGGAATTCTAAGCCAATCACAGTTTAGCTCAAATAACCCCAGAACTACTGCGCGAGGTATTCGCTGCGAGGAGCACTCGAGTTTCATTCTATCATGGAATCTGATTGGCCAAGGAGAAACAAAAGTCACTACGTCACAGAAATCGTTTCCTGGCTCGGGTTCGCAGACGTTATTTTTCGGCGGAACCAAGTGACAGCCGGAAATACGTCTGCGTTCGATCGCAGGCTACCCCTTAATAAGCTTTAATTTAAAATAATCTAAAACCGAATATAAAACTTCCTATTCTAGGCCTATTACATAATTACGTAAGTTATTCTTATTTTTTATATTTTTACTATCCTTCAGTGACGAACTCGCCTACGTTCAGGAAACTTTAAACTTTAAAGCGATTCGTTCACTATTGTTTAATTTCTGAGGGACGTTTATATAATCATGTTTTACATTTTCTGCTTTCTTCAGGACATTTTGGCCTTAGGGGAAAAGTAGAGGATTATTACTACTTAAATCAAAGTGATGTGCACGTGACTGATGACAAAGATGACAGGAAATACTACATGGCAACGAAAGTAAGTGATATGCTAGTTGTGTTTAATTGATTTTAATTTATCTCCTTATATTTTCAGTAATTGAAATATGATCACCCATTTGTAGCTAAAATAATTGAAGGTTTTCTAATGAGACCCTCGTACAAGTTAGATAAGGAAAATCGCGTTCGGGCAATCTCAAAATACGCATAATCCGAAGAACCCAGCGTAATTCCCAAGCAAAAATTATGCAACTCGTAGCATGCATAGTAACAAGCTCGTGAACTAACTCATCATGTTAATGTAAATGTAAAATTTATTTACAGTGGTAATGTACTAAGCTATACAAGCACTAAGCTTAGCTAGTTTACAGGCATGCCACTGAAACAAAGGAAACAAATATTTCAAATAAACGTAACATAGTTAAAAATCCCAACTGACAGGAGGCAGACCAGTTGGCTATTTGCAAAGCGTGACCGAGGATATCATAATTGTAACTTTATTCCTGATTGAAGAAAACTCGTAATTTATCGCCATGGTCAGTTGAAATCGCCTTTGCAGCTTGCTTTGCGGTAAACATGGGAATTAGATTAAACTGGACTATCCATCCCATGGAGTATTTACAGATCCCAGGGATAGTTTCATCCACTAATCAACAAACAAAAGAAAATTAATCATTCGAAATTCAGAGTACCCAGATGGTCGAATGCACCAGATCTGTGCTCCTTCTAACCCTTTAATCAGTCGAACGAAACGACTGAAAAAATCTCCAATCCACAGCAAATACAAAATAATAATCCCATTTTAACGTACAAACGGGGATAAGACGAAAGGCAAAAGCTGAATTTTTGCCATTTACCGTAAAGTCAGTCTAACCTCGCTTGCTAAAGAAACCCGTAACGTCAGGACTAAAACAAAGTTATACGTTACAACTGAATAACATATGATTCAAGAAGTAAAAGTGAAGGGAAAGTCCTCTTCATTGTTCACATGCACAGTAAGATAAATATATAAGATACGAAAAATTGAGGAGAAAAATTAAAGTACGAAGAAGGGACGAAAGACAGAGAAAACAAATTTTGTATTTATTTGACTTCGCTTATTTATTTAAACTTCTTTTTTTAGAACGCAATGAACGTCGTTGGTCTGGACGCTGTCAAACAAAACACAGTATTCCAGCTCCTGTCCGCCATATTACATCTTGGCAACATTGAGTTTGAAGAAAATAGGAATGTAGCATTTCCAGCTAATGAGAAGTGTAAGAAAAAATTATATCATAAGCCGTGGTAAACTATTGACTGATTGGGCAACAATAAGCACTGAGTCAAATTGCGCCCCCCCCCCCGGAACTTCGCTTGTACTTTCCTTATTTTAGACAACACAAAATGGCATTTGTAATCATCGTTATTTCCAGTTAAAGGACGTTTCCGAAAACTTATTTTTAATTTACAAAATGAACTCGGTAGATGCTAAATTCAGTCCATATGCTTGCTTGCTAGAAGCGTTATTTTCTATTATTTCAAAGGTCTAGAATATTCATAACGGATGCAACAAAATAAAAAAAAAACCAGTTCTTCGATACTCCATTTTTCCTGTTATAATATTTCTCATTTGATCATCAGGCACACATGATACTACAGTAACTATGAAATTTCAATGTACCTGATCTAGATCTCTTCGTTATTGTAGTGGTAGAATACCTCGCTCAGTTGTTGGGAGTGAATCAAGAAAACCTACAGGAAAAGTTAGTCAGGTGAGAACCAGTGGGGAGGACGAATTTGAATACGGAGATTTCACCCTCAAAACACATCAAATGTCTTCAGTCCACGCTACGCCGGAGGAATATAAAAACGCAACAATCAACGGTCATTTTGGATTTGTGTTTGAGAAAAACTCGGGCAGGGAAATCAATGGATAATCGTGACGCCATCGTTTTTGATATGCTCCGCTTTCAAAATGTTTTCTGGTGAAGAGCGTTTTTGAAAAACTCCACTTTTGTGACGGATTAGTGTGGACGGTAGGTCTAACCGTAGAAAAAAAGCTGCGTTTCCAAGTTTCCCCGGCGTAGTGTTGACATAGGATACGCACAAAGCTAAGCAACCTCGAGATTTACAAGCGATAAAATACAAAAGTATCATCCTGAAGTATATGCAATTTTTCTGTCCTTTATATTGGCCGATAGACCAAAACGTGAAATGCAAATAACTCCCTACAATTAATGGCCTACTCAAACGTATTACCGTCTTACAATGATTTTGCTTAAAATGAGGTAAAAAGGTAAAGTAAAGTCTGCATACGAGCCAACAGGCCCATCAGGGACCATCAGGCTGGAGCTTGTCCCGGTTTCCGTTTCTCTCCCGGTTTAGAATGAGGATAATGTAAAATGCTGAAATACAAATGAAATGAAGATGTGACCATCGCAGTTGCGATCGTAATTAAATTAATTGCAAGTTAAATCCGAAAAAAAAGTTAACAATATGTTCATCTGAAATGTCCAAATATTTTGGTCTTTGATAACTTCCGGAGAATTGTTTCGGATTTTTTCTACTGGATGGTAAGTTATACGGGTGAGCATTTCTCAGGTTGAACTGTTAAGACAAGATAAGTCATTAAATTTATTAGGTAAATGGGGGTGTTTGTTTGAAGGGAGTGTTTGTTTTTCATTGTATCCAGAACGTACTTTTTCGTGGTAGTTGAGCTTAGCTTCCGACGCAATAACAAGTAAATATTAACTTTATACACCCGTTCTAGTGTATTCACTGAAACTCGTTGGGGCGCACGAGTTGAAATAACAAAGAAAACAAACAACAAAGATCAGGTGAGAGATTACTGAGCACACATGAAATGACTTGTTGTTTTATTCCATTCTTTCGTGTTGTGTTTTGTTGATGTCTTATTTATCATATCGTTATGCTTACAGGCTGTGATGGCCCGTGATGCTCTTGCCAAAGCTTTGTATTCACATCTGTTTGATTACCTTGTTAAGGTTCGTGTTTATTTCCCGTTCAACAATTCAGCTTTCGGCTCCCATCTACAGCCATTTTTCTGCATAATAGAAACTACAAAAGGTAGTCAATCGTTAAACTTGGGTTGAAATTTAAACTGTTTCATGAACGGCATGTTTTTACCGTTGAGCGAAAAATGGCAAGGTTTTTTTTTTCACGAATCCTGATTTCTTAAGTAGCCGTGAACAGAGGGCTATCTACCTTATTTTAACGATAGGCCAGGAGGGCATTCCAACCGCAACTACTCCTTTTACCAATTTGAGAGGTACGAGCCTGCTTGTACGTCCGAGGGATATATTCGTTACACAAAAACGTCGCTCTTTTCGCCTGAAAAGCGAAATGTGTTCTTCGTCTCCCGTAAATCAACAAACGACCGTTTACATTTTACGAGAAACAGAATCTAAACTCGAGTCGGGCCAAGTGGTCCATAGCGCCAGAACTTTTCCCGGTTTCCTTAGCATGAAGCGACCAAGAGTTTTTCTTTTCCTCATCCATTGATGGAGTGCTAGTCTATGGCGGGGATTAAAAAAATATTTCAGTAATAATATTACATTGAGAACAGACAATTTTGATACATAACCTGTTCAGGACGAAACTTAACAGAACTTGAAACATGCAAAGTGAAGCCCGAACATCAGTTTCTTGGCAAATTACTCATTTAACAACTTGCAGCAGCATTGTGGCCGGAGTCGTTTTTCTTTCTTACCCTAAAATGGTATAAAACGTTTCTTCTTCTCTATAAACAGGTTATTAATGATGCCATGCAGAAAGAAAAAGACAATTTATCCATAAGCATACTGGACATCTCTGGCTTTGAAACATTTAAAGTGAGTTCAGTCTAGTTCACTGCTTAGTTTATTTTTATATCTCATTATATGATTTATAATTTTGTGATAAAACATATCCTAAGTATGAAGAAATTATAGGTAACTGATTAAACATACACACCGAGTGTTTTCGCTTTGCACGACTCACACTCAACTGAAACGTCGGTTGTACATCTACAAGCGTCAACCCGATGCTAGCATCTGGTACTCTCCCACGTTATAAACCTAATCCGAGTAAATTTCTCTTAGAGATGAGCTGTAATCAAATCCGCTGGATTTAAAGTGTTTCTAATTTTCTAGATCACAAATAAACAGTCAGTCAGACTGACGGATAAACTGACAGACAGACAAAAAGACAGACATAGCAGAGAGACAGTCAGACAGGTAGAATGAAAGACAAACAAACACTGCAGGCAGACAGGCATCTAAGCAGACAGACATGTAGACAGAGAAAACTGGCAACACTAGGGCGAAAACGGTTTCAAATTAAAATGTCCATCTAGACTTTGCTGGAATCTATTGTATGACGTACTTGGTATTTGCATTGCATTTTTAGCAATATCTTCTTTTAAATCAACAGGAAAACGGCTTCGAACAGTTTGTTATCAACTACGTGAACGAAAAATTGCACCAAGTATTTGTGGAACTTACACTCAAGATAGAGCAGGTAATGACCCACGATTAATGAATGGTTAGTTTGAGCAACAAGTATTCAAGCAAGTATGATGCTTTGTTGTTGTTGTTGTTGTTGATGGTGGTGTTGTTGCTGTTGTTGCTGTTGTTGTTGTTGTTGTTGTTGTTGTTGTTGTTGCAGCTGCGCTTTATAAACAACCCTGCGTGGCCAATTGACTTGCATACCAATCAACCACGGCCGGGGTTACACAACTTCTAACTTTTTTTAACTTCTAGTTGCGGTGTTCTTCCATCTGAGGGAATAATGCGCAGTCAACTGGCGCAATGGAAGTTTGTAGAAACGTACTTTAAAAGAGAAGGTCACTCCAAAAAACGTATATATTTTATCAACAATAATAAATACCTTGCACTGTGTAACCACTCACCGAAGTTTCAGCCTCTAAATTGCAGGTTTTTCTTATGAAATTCGTCTCCAAAGAAGCCCAAAATTCGAACATCGTTGCCGCCATTTTAAACAGTGCTCAGTAGCCAGCCCGCGTTTTCGTGATGTCATTCCTTCCGAGAGGTTTTGTCCAAATGGCCTCCGACAAGCCTTTCAACTACCACTCTGAGTTACAGCTGCTTTTGAGCCACATTATTTCGAACCAAACAC
>NW_028301578.1:415000-435000 GCF_042242905.1 Orbicella faveolata | reverse complement strand
TCTCTCAGTTCTTCTTTTGCACAGAAAAACCCGAGTAAATTCCTTCTTAACATCTCTCTTGAAAAGTGCATAGACAAAAGGGTTTGCGCCAGAATTTATAATCAGCAGAAAAGACAAAGTATATCTGACGACTTCTTCGGGTTGCAATTCTGTACAAGACGGAAAACAGGAACACAGCGAAGACAATGACTGGCATATGTAACAAGCTAAAAATATTCCAACCATAACGCTGATCAAGCGAGTTGACGACACGTCTGATTTTCCTTGCAGTCGTTGGTTCGGACGATTGAACTTCAGTTGCTTCAATAGAACCGAAGTGCGCCTAGAATGGCTGTTTGCTATTTTGATAATTTTTCTTATTGCTATCGCTAAGAAAATACAGGGTGTTATTTGAAAAATCACCATGCTTGTAAGCTGTGTGATATATTCATTTGACAGCACAAGTGTTGGAATAACATCTAGAATTAACGGCGCCAACCAGGCTGCCACAAGAAGAAGAGTGATCGTCTTCGTTGTTATAATGTGTGTGTACTTGAGAGGAAGGACTATTGCGCAATAGCGATCCACGGTGAAAGCCATTATGTTCGTAGCAGAAACTTCCCCGAAGTATGAAACCAAATATAGGATCACCATTGAATGGCTGCAGCCAGCTATCTGGCAGCCGAAATGAGGCGGAATAAAAACAGCCACTAAAATGATATCTGCCACAGCCAGTGATAAGAGAAAATAGTTTGTTTTGTTACGAAGTCGACGGCGAGTGATGAGGAGGTATATCACGAGAGCGTTTCCAAGAATTGCTATGGTAGTTAAAAGCAATGATGTGATCCAGAACCACATTTCCGTAGAGTCTTACTCGATTAGAGTTCTTGTTGATATGCTCTCGATTGGGTACCCACAGGAAGGTTTTTCTTTAGAGCAAAAGAAAATTTATGTAGATGAACATCGTCATTAATTTACATCTATATGTATTCATTCACTGGCTATTGGCTATCGTTTCAAAATATTTGACATTCTTAATTATTACTGATATGGCGGCCAAATTGATTTACAAATTTAAAGCATATCACATTATCCCCAGGAGGCTTGCGTGACAGGACATCTGATCGTTCTGATTATACAGTTTGGTCACTGTTTAATAGTCGCGGGTGAACACAACAGTGGGATCATTACTACGGTTATCAGTTGAGTAAGGCGGGACGAAAGTTTGGTCACCAAGTTTTAACGTAAAATCGTGTTGTTGTCACGGGCAACTTACCTCGTTTCCGTTGGTAACAATATCAACAGCCGTTGCTCGGCTGTCGCGTCGCCTACAATTTCGCGCGCTTTGCTGTCAATTGACGTCAAAGGCCGACAAGTTGCCAATGGATACGGAGCCAGTTGCTCGTGACAACAACACGATTTTTACGTTAAAACTTGGTGACTAAACTTTCGTCCGCCTTACTCAACTAATAATCGTAGTATCAGTAGCTGGCAACAGAATGTTATATAAAAATAGTCATTAGACATAACAAATACCAAAAACACACTTACATAAATTCAGTCCGTCTAAATATCGTTATGTAATTATACTCCTTTCAACACTTAAAGGCGCCTTAAAATGCGCCCTTTTCAAGACTCCTAATGACGCGTGCATTTTAAGACTCTTTAAAATGCTCGTATTTGAGACTTTTTAAAATGCTGGCTTTTTAAGAGTCTTTAAAATGTTTTTATTTTTAGACTCTTTAAAACGCTTTATTTCAAGTATTATATCAAACACGAAAGACCGCGTTTTACCAATTTTCCAAAACCGAGAAGAGAGTCTCATTTATTTATTAACACGCGAAGCGTAGCGGAGTATTTTTGATGAACTTCGAGGTGTTTGGAAATGTGGTCAAACACTGTCTTGAGTGTTTGATATATCTTCTCAATCGAAACTAAAACTAAGTAGAAAACGGAGAAATAAAATCGTAAAAAGCTATTGTAATGAAGACCAGGTATCCAAACACCGTCACGGTCATGATTTCCTTCATTTGAATTATTAACGAGTTTGAGGAGACTATTTAAAATGCTTGTATTTTAAGACTCTTTAATGTGTTGGCTTTTAACACCCGTTGAAACTATTGTATTTTAAGACTTTGAAATTCTGGCTTTTTAAAACTCCTTAAAATGCTGGCTTTTAAGACTCCCTGAAAGGGTGCTTTTTTTGACTCCCTAAAATTCTGGCTTTTCAAGGCTCCTTAAGATGTTACCAACTGCTGATAATTATTCAAAATTGCTTACGGCTTCTGTCGCTCACTAAACTGCAACATGTTTTCTATGAAACAAGTCGACGGGCATTTATAACTAACTAAAATGTTGAATCACATGTCATAGGCGAGAGTTCCTCATAACATGTACGTTTTAGCTGCTTGGAAGTAGAGACAATTCTAGTTTCTTTTCGCAGCAGATGAGTGGGGCAGAAAGTGGCATCAACTTTATCCCTTATTATTCTTGGTATTCACGTGACGTCATCACTTTCTAAAATCCAAAACTAAAGAGCCACCAAAATTGTTATCCTCATTAGGCATAAGAGGGACTATATTTGCATCTGTTGACAACTTTTCAGCTCAATAGCTTTCATCGTCTGAAAACAGGCACATTTTGAATTTCAGAGTTATGGCGGTGCGAGACATAAAGCTACGAACGTGTTTGTCGAAAAATATATACTTATCTCGTGATTTTTTTTTTTTCTTTCTTATAAGTTAACGTATTAGGAAAAGTGCTTATTTTAGTGTTTGCTTGATCAGTTCAGATAATCAGTCGCAAGTAATTTCCAGATGTTTACACTATTTCCCGGCCGCCATGTTGGTGAACCATGGAGGTACACCAACATGGTGGCTCCATACTGGAGTCTGTAAATTTGTGCAAAATATTTCGAAAACGTACAGACCTAAAACTTGGAGAGGTGTCTTCTTTATTTATCTCCTATAGCATCATAATTTCATGACTTAATACATTGAATGGTTTTCGAATTATTTTTTTAATTGCGTAACAGTGCAACCCAAGAATATAACGTACCATTTGATTCTGATGTTTATTTCGATGCATACGTAGAGGATATTATGCGTTGACTCAAAGATATGAATTTTATGTTCAAATGGCAACAAAAATATCTCAAGAGTGAGCGCAGCATATGAGTGAGATGTTGCTTTTGGCACGAAACAAAAAAAACTACGGAAGCGAATCGAAAGCTAAGCACAAACCGCAGCTCGGCGGCTGGAATATCTTGAACATCTCTCCTTTGGTCACTTTGAATAAACTCCTTGAGTTATTTTCAGCCACATGAAGTTTCTTTCTTCATTTTAGCATTTTTGGCATTTTCGTGCTCCTTGGTGAAAGATTTTATGTCGGCCTCAGTGAATTTAACTTCCCTATCGCTCGCCATATTTCAACCGGTGTTTGTCAAAGTTTGGGAACCGTTCAATGCACTAGCGCGAGATGACGTCACCGATATCCTCACAAGTGAGGATATGGAAAATACGCCACTACGGTCCCGGGTGTAAGTTGGTATGCATTTTGCGAGTGGTGTATTTTCCAGTAAGACACTTTTGTCTACGCTATAAATGCATGTGAAGTGCCTTTCTATGTGGAACATAATTGTTCACTTAAAGGAGCTCAGTCACGTTATTTTGAGTTATTTTGACCACGTACAAAACTACCTTTGAATTGAAGGAAACCTGAAAATAATAGTTTTCTAAGATAGAAAAACACCAAAGAGTTATGTAATGAAAAACATTAAGGAACAAGGATGGTTAAAGATGGAGAAGATTGACAGGGATTGCAAACGACGAATTTGACAACCTCAGACTTAACTTTTCAAGATGCTCAAAACGTGACGCAGATCCTTCACCATCTAGTCCCTGGTGAGCTATTTTCCCGTTTCGATCTCTTCGTTCTACGTCAATAGGGAGTTTAAGCAAGGACGACGGCGACGCCGAGGACGATGCCTGGTAAAAAGTGAATTTATATTTTGCCAGCAAAATTTGCAATTGTGTAGATTTGTTCAATAAGCCAATGGCTCTAACTGATAAATTGCTCAGGCTAAATATGCAATAACAGCGTTCAAATTCAAACGGAAATACGAAGAATTAGTAGTCGTTTGCTTTCCCCAGACAACGCAGAACTTGGTCAGTTCACGTTATTGTTTTGCAGACGACGGCAAAGAAATGTAGAAAAGCTTTATAACGCATGCGCACAGCTATTTTTCTACTCATTAAACCCTTTTTTTGGTGACGTTCTCGTTGTCGTCGTCGTCGTTGTTAAGCCTGGTTTTCACTGGCGACGCAAGCACAAGCGCCATCACAAACGCAAGCACTAGGGATGACCCGAGTGAAAACGAAATTCGACGCAAGCACAAGCAAAATCATCCGAACCTTCCGCCATTTTGGAAAACTGTTTAGGTGCGAAGTAATCTGGATCCATTTTTTTCATTGGCCAAACATATCCACGTGTGGTAAATATCCTTGCGTTATGCCTGAGCAGTATTTCGTTTTTACTTGTAGCAGAAACGCAAGCATAAGCGCAGGCACAAGAAAAAGGAAAATTTTGATCCTTGTGCTTGCGCTTTCGCTTGTGCTTATGCCTGCGTCAAGGCCGTTTTCACGGTGGAATAAGAATGATAGTGTTTGCGCTTGTGCTTGCGTTAGTGCTTGCGTTAGTGCTTGCGCTTGTGCTTGCGCTTGTGCTTGCGCTCGTGCTTGCGCTTATGCTTGCGCTTGTGCTTGCGCTTGTGCTTGTGCTTGTGCTTGTGCTTGCGTCGCTAGTGAAAACCAGGCTTAAGCTTAAGCTCCCTAATGTCTGTATCAGTCTTAAGCACAATATAATTTTACCCCTGGCAGAAAATGCAGGATATAGTTGCCTCAAATAGAGACTATTCGGGATTACTACAGCCTCACGATGACTACTTCACACTTAAGCACCATGCTGGAAAGGTAAGCTTGGACAGTACTCTTAAATAGATAAACCATTCCAGTGAACTCAAAATACACATTGATTTCTTAAGCTAGAATCATTTCCCTGGAAAACCTTTTTTTCCACGTGGTAAGTTTAAGGCTCCGCTTAAATATAACTGCCAAACTGTTACTTACAAGTGTCATAGGGCAGCAACTGACGGTAGCGAGACGTAAGATATTTAATTTGTGAATTTATTCATTACTTACTTATTCATTAATTTTTTTAATTAGGTTTTTTGTTTACTTACTTAGTTACTTATTTTTCATTTATTTTTTAATAATTTAATTTATCCTATAATTAATAACTCCTGACTTTCTTTAACCTAGCAGGACAAAATAGTTGCACATCCTCGTTCTTAGCGAAGCACTTAGCAGTAGAGTCTGTATTAATCAGAGGTTATTAAATTAATGTGTTTTCTATATTCAAAACTAATGGTCCCCCAGATTAAAACATGCATCAGTTTTATGACTAACAAACAGACTGGCTTTTAACCTAATAATTGGCGGCTAAAGATTCGTCGGTTTCATAAACCTGCGTATATATCTGCATTAATTTCACAACATTTAGACATCCTTTATAAAGGGATTAATGGAAACGTAAGAGAACATGCATTCCGTTAACAAACTTGCAGTCAACGCTGTGAACTATGAAAAGGTGATAACTGGGGGGGGGGGGGGGGTGGGTGGGTTCTTAAGCCATTTAATTTGGCTACAACTGGATATTTTGTAGAAAAAACCAACTGTGAATTGTTTGTTTAACAGGTTGACTACGAGGTGAAGAGTTTTTGCAAGAGAAACAAAGATGAACTGTCAAATGATATGATTTCTTTGATGCAGTCAAGTGAAAAGTACGTCAATGTTCTTAACAGTGGACTAAAGGACGTTCGTGCCGAAACTTTTCTTACGTGCAGAGTTTTTACACCTTGACACACACTAAGATAAAGATCAACTCTTGGCAGAAAGTAAAAAAAAATGAGGGGTCACCGTGCTCGTTTTCGTTTTCTTTCACCACGATACATGTCAGAAAATTGGTTTGTTGTAAAATATGACGTATATCTCCAAATGTATTTCGCAGCGCATTTCTCAGAGACTTGTTTCCTGAAACAGTTTACGCTGGTGGAAAGGGACAGAAAACTACCACAGGCTGTGCCAAGATTAAGGTAAGTATACAGAGTGAAATATTCCATTGATTTTAACCCAAGGATTTGGCATTGGAGACGGGCGAGAAAAACTTAAAAGAAACAGTAAAGCTTATATGTGCTTACGCTTATTACTAGAGCATCATGTTTAACCTCGACTATAACCAAGCAAAAGTAGCCAAGAGTGCATTTTTTTAAGGGTCGAACTTAGTAAAATACCCACACAACCAAGTGAAACCGCGGCAAGACTGAAGTTATACACGTACGGATAATATAATGCATTTCTAGCTTTCTGATTGGTTTATTGCGTCTCGTTATCAGCCATTATACCTGAGATTGACCATATTTAGAAAATTTCTACGGAATGTGTCGCTTAGCCTGAAAATGTTTCGATGAACTTTCTAACGGCTCTCCAGCCCTAAGGTCAGTGACAGTTAAGGCGTTTTTCACAACGCCTCGAAATTTGAATCAGAATTTCCAGCTTCTTAACAAATGACGTCATGTTCCGCTTCATTTACAGTGCCAAACAAGCGGTGTAGTTGGTAAGATCATGGCGTGTACTCCTCACTATGTGTGTTGTATCAAACCATCCGAAAGCAAAGCACCATTGAGTTGGAACCAACAAAGGTTTGGACATCAATTCTAAATTCTGACGAAAATGACAAAAAGATATCACTGATTGTGCTTCCTTGAAACTAACCTGCTGCTTGTATGTTAGCTTTGTATAGCTCAAAAGGATAAAGAAACATATCAGTTGCAACATTGAATAGATAGTCAACACAGTTGGCAAACTTCATTTTGTTCAATTTTTCGCTTAACGAAACAAAACTCAATTGGGTGGGAAAGACTTTTTAACTTGCTGTCGTTGTTTCACTGGCCCCGAGGAAGTTTTGTTTTCAGCGGCCAAATAGTGAGCATAAATAATAACAGAGCTCCCCGCGCTCCGAAGATGCGTGGCAGAGCCCCATAGCCAAGAAAATTTGGTAAACCATCGAGCTAAAACAATTCTGGCTTTGGTTTTGGTCCACAAAGAGACTGGAGGGAGATAATTCGCTAACGCATCGACTCTTTACATGCATTTTTTGATTATATAATTGGATGATAATCAATCTCAAACGATTTTTTCTGAACATCTGTTTTATTGGGTCTTCTTGCGTTGGGAATTTTATGTTTATAACGTACAAGTTTTGCTGTTTGACACTCGCACGCAGTAATCTGCATCTGTTGTGGTTTTGGAGATTTTCTCATACTTTGTTCAACTCATTCGGTTGGATTAAATGCTTATTGGTGAATTTGTTTAAAGGTTATTGTGTCAAGTAAACGATCAGTATTTTATGGGAACTTCGCTCTCAAGGCTTGGCTAAATCTGCAAGTTAACGAGTGTGAAAGCATCATTCTTTTCTTAGATGTATTAGAAACAAATGGCTGCAGAAATAAAAACTACAGTTCCTCCCATTATGTTATATTTTTCAGTTAGGTGCAGGTGATAAAAGTGAGCATAAACCTTAGCTTAGGCGAGTCTTGAATACAACAACACGAATGTTTTGTGTATAAGTCAATAAACTAGTAGCATTGGTAAATCAGACAGAGTCGATTGTCCCAAGAACCTGATAAACGCCTTCTGCAAGTTTATTTAACAACTTCAGATGCTTCAAATACTTCATGCTATAAAGCTCTGGGAATACATAATAATAAGATATGGCCGATAAAGCAGTTTCAGGAAATCAAAGAGTATACAACATTTCAACAAATTATTTATGAGGCTAGAATATGAATAAGAACTTTTGCGATATGTCATTCCTTTTCTAGGGTTATTCAACAAATTGTTTACCTTGGACTCAAAGAGTGTCTAGCCATAAGAAGACAAGGATTTACGATCCGTAGAGAGTTCAACTGTATTGTCCAAAGGTAACCAAGCCACGACTTCTTGAAACGATTACCTGCTTACATTCTGTTTTTCTCACCAAAGTCAGGGAGAGAAAGAGAGCTTTGGTTTAAAGACGAGAGAATATTGGGGCGACTTAAGGGGGAGGGGGGCACACATGAGAAGGGTTTTTTCTCCTCTCGCCCTAACCCCTTATCAAACATGCCGCCCGTTTACTTTTGCGTTTGCAGGAATAAACGTGCGTCAAACACCAAGAGAGAAAACCTGAGCAAGCGGTCTATGAAACAATTATCGAGTTTTGGAAACAAGTGCTGTTTTGTTTCCAAATAATAGGTATGGGGTAATTAAACAGAGATGGGTGGCTGATCACGCTGAGGGATGTCGCCTCATTCTTAAAGCGGCTGGAATTGAATCTGGTAAATGGAAGATTGGAAAAACAAAGCTATTCCTGAAAGAGGCTGATGCGGTGAGAATGTACAGTGGTTTCATTTAAAAACGATTAGCGAGATAAACGTAACTTAAAACTACATGTAATTTTAGAGCCGTCAGACTGTCATCGTCGCAGTTCGCCTTAAAACCACTAGGATATAATCATTGTTAGATCTTTTTCACTAGACTACATTATGGCAAAAGTTCAAACCAACGCGCTAAGGTCGATATTTACAGACAGCCGCTTTTAGTGAAGTAAAGCCTAGTTCAGTAGGTTTCAAAGGGGTAAAGTTACATTTTCGTCAAAAGATTACCAACCAATCAGAACACGTGTAAAGTACCTGCCTCTTCTCAAATATTTTCTACTTTTAGCTGCTCGACCTGGAAAACATGAAGAATCAGCATCTTAGCAGATTCTGTGTCATAATTCAGAAGTACTTTCGAGGACACAGGCAGATGAAACAGTACAAAAAGATGAAAGAAGGTATCATTAAAACAAAATCATCCCCTTCACCTTGAAACACTGAGTTTGCTTTTCCATCTTACCCCTACTGTTAGTTTTGAAACGCCGATCGTTTATCAATTTCCTATGCAACTTCCTACTGATTTATTATCAGTTATTATTCAAGCCAAATACGTGATTTCAAAATCAAAGCTTTCATAAAATCGTGGAGGTATTCTTAACGACACACTTCAAGTGTTCTGTGGTGTTCGACTGGGACACGAGACTCATGCGAAGTATGAAACGTGTTCATGTTTGAATACTGAGGCATATACGTGAGGTTTTAAGGGATTCTAAACGACACACTTCAAGTGTTCTGTGGTGTTCGACTGGGACACAAGACTCATGCGAAGTATAAAACTTGTTCATGTTTGAATACTGAGGCATACGTGAGGTTTCAAGGTATTCTAAACGACACACTCCAAGTGTTCTGTGGTGTTCGACTGGGACACGAGACTCATGCGAAGTATGAAACGTGTTCATGTTTGAATACTGAGGCATACGTGAAGTCTTAAGGTATTCTAAACGACACACTTCAAGTGTTCTGTGGTGTTCGACTGGGACACAAGACTCATGCGAAGTATGAGACGTATTCGTGATCGAATACTGACGCCAACGTGAAGTACTGAGGACCCATACCAAAGCTTGTATATTCCCCAAACTGCGTTCAAACTGCCGAGTGTAACACACTTTTTAATTCCTCTGGATTCCTAACAAAACCCACCCAAAAGAAAGAAAATTGTTCTGGTCAACGAACGAATACACGGTCGTGTTCCTGCTGTATGCCCATATTCGATAAGAATTTTCCAGGTCCACGTCACGGTTGTACACGCCATGAATACTCTAGAACTCTATAGCTTTGGCGTCAAGATCACGTATTCGAGGATAAACGAATACACGCGCAGATCGCACATACTTTGAATTCATAGTCTAAATTTTGCTTCTAGGAGAATGCTATGCACCCGAACTGTTACATTCTTTTATAAAGTTCTTTTTACAAAGGGTTCGCCATCATACTCTAGGAGTACGACAGATGTGTGGTATACTTTAACAAAAATGCTCGAACGATTATGAACGGAGCGTATTCCACCAAATTGGACACGAATATTCCAGGTGTACGTCACGTGCTGTGTGCGGCTTGAATACTCTAGGATTCTATTGGGTCACAATCACATATTCGAGTTTAGAATACTCTAGAATATTTTGGCCTTCACGCAGTGGTGATTTTCACACGTATGTAATAGTTCTAGAAATTTTGCCACTAGGAAGTTGTCTTTATTGTGGGCGCCACGTTTCTCATAACGCCCTAGTTTTTTCACGTAGCATAGGCAATAAAAGACGACGCGCAACTTCTTTTAGTCAGAGATTTTTAGTAAAGTTACACCACTACCGTGCTACGATCAGAGGATCCAAGTTACCGCTATTTCAAGTGTATTTCGCTGTCTCTCTGCTACCTTTTGGTACGAGTCGTCAACCAAAGTACGTAAGTTCTTATTGTTGTAGTTATTTGCTAAGTCGCGAATTGTTAGTCTTTTCTTTATCACGAAAAGGTTTCATTTAGTTTATATAGGTTTTGTTGAAGTCGCTTTCACAGCTCTATTATTGCTAAGGCTTATTGTCATATGATTACCAAATTGTGATCCTTTCACGCTATATTTAGCTATTTTGCAAGACAGCCGTTCATTTCTTCGTTTGCTACGACAAGAGTTGTTATCGTCTTAGTTTTATTAGTTTCAAGTATCAATTGTCACGTCTATTTGTTTCACGCTGTGATCTTGTTAGTTTTATTATGAGTGTTCTATCCTGTTAGATTTGTATTTTATGCCTTATCTAAGTAGAACGTATTCTTAACTATCGTTTTTCAGTTCGAACCTACTACTACTACATCTACTTGTACGACTACTACTTCTATTCGTATCTGCTACCACTAGCGATCTACTGGTTTTCGCTATTTCTTCAGTCACTACATATTGTGAACGAGATCTATGGACTTGATCTGTCATTAAATCAGTTTGAATCTACCAAGTGGAGTTCGAATATCTCGCACCGCGCTACCCCTGTAGTTGTTTAAGATTTGAGTAAAGGCAACCTCTAGAATCTTTACAATTACACCTACAACAACAACAGCTAGGTTTATTTGCATGACCATAAATACATACAGCGTTGCAAAAGTGAATCTCAGGAATTCTGCTTTCCTATCCAGGAAAAGAGAAAATATTTGTCTTACCAATTAGGAAACACCTCATTTGCAGACTAGTTTTGTCCTTGACTTCGTCTGTTAATGACTAACTGACGAGTTCAAGGACGAACATGTTTCTATACACTGTTCTGTTTGTAGCCGCATGTAGAGTTCAAATCTGATTCAAATTTTAATGCAAATGAGCTGTTTTCTGATTGATATGACAAGACGCTGAAATACAAGTGTAAATATCTGTATACTTTTATTGAGGTACACAAGAGACCAATTCTTGGCATGTAACTCCACTGTGCAAATTAGTATGCATGAGCGTTAAAGCGAGTGAATTTTAGGCTAAAAGTCGAATTTACTGCGTTGGTAGCCTAGCTCGTTATTAAAATTTCTTTGCTACTTCATAATGCTTTACTTAGAAAAGCAAAGTTAACATACAACGGCCAATTCTCACCCTAACCTGAGTGTTATTCACAGTTAAAGCGAACGATAAACCTGCCAACCGAACATCTAGTTGTGCTTATAACTGAGTGTGGGGAAGCTGGAAGGTTGATGACTGACATTGTGACTCTTTTTACGACATATAAGGGGGCGACGGGTTGCCTGACCGACTAACTGACAGACAACTGACGAACGAACTGTCTGACCAACAAACTGACGGACGACTGACGGACGAGCTGTCTGATCGACTGACTGATGGACAACTGACGGATGAGCTGTCTGACCGACTACCTGACGGACGACTAACTGATGGCGACTGACGGACGGGCTGTCTGACCGACTAACTTATGGACGACCGACGGACGGACGGACGGACGGGCTGTATGATCTTCTAACATATGAACGGCTGTTGGACGAGCTGGCTGGTGCCGGACTAGCCAACTAGAGTAATTGCTAAGAATAGAATAATGTACTTTCGAGGTGTCAGTGTTGAAATTCTTCTGGTGGGTCGTTATAATACTTACGGCCATGGGGATCTGAAAAAACTAACCGAGGGAAAATGAATATTGCTGCGTCTCGTTAATTTCGTTTATGCTGTTGTGTGCAAGATGACAAAATGACAGGATTACAACGTGTTTTACTATTGTAGATCTGCGTAACTGCATTACGATCTAACTCAGTGCACTCTGGGAAAAGTGAAGACGTTATACTAATCCCAACTTGATTGTTTTTCAGCTGCTATTCTTATTCAAAGAAAGTATCGAGTTTTCCGACAAGAAAAAGGTAACCTACCTGTATGATAATGAGGCCATCTCACAAAATATTTCGTTTCCCATCAGTCGCATGACCAGTTTTTGTTGTTGTTGTTTTTGTTTTATTTCTTTTTAAGTAATAAATGTTTTGATTCGTTGGCTGTTCCCATTTTTTAATTGTTCTGTTTATCAACAGAAAACATCGCTTACCCATCTAACATTTGCAGTTGCTATCTTTGAGATATTGATCTGGGACTGAATAATAGAGAAGTTTCATTTAGGAATCGGAAATCTTGCCTTAAGGACGGTGCGCTGTTGCAACGATTTTGTCATTAAAAACATACCAAAAACTGTTTTTATGTTAAGGCTGGTTTTCACTAGAGAATAAACACAAGCAAAAGCATAAGCATAAGCAGAGGTGAAAACAGCTGCGACATAAACATAAGCATAAACAGAAACATAAGAGGAACGAACCCACTTATTTGTCTTGTGCAGTTTTCACTACTAACGCGCTCGACATAAGCATAAGCATAAACACAAGAAAGACGAAACTGTTCGTTTTTCTTGTGCTCATGCTTATGCTTATGTCGAGCGCGTTACTAGTGAAAACTGCACAAGACAAATAAGTGGGTTCGTTTTAGTAGGCAACGTCCTTAAAGCAAATTTTGCGAGTTTAAGACGAAATCCGATGGGAAAATCGAGCAATTTTAGTTTTTAGTGGACAAATACCTGGTACCAGAATAATTTTAAGTGTTTTACAGCCCGTTTTATATTTTCTTAAAGCTAAAGATATAAATAGTTGCCTGTAATAACAACGAAAACATTTTCCTTTGGGAACTCAAGAAAATAGATTTCAAAGTTCAGAGAAAATGTGCAAAAACAGGGAAAATTTTGTCATCAATTTTATTTCACCAGTACTTCCAAGTGCTTCATATAAGCCTCAAACTTTGTTTTCGACATTTGGTGTTATTAGAAATTAATTTGTTTGAAACGATATTTTAAACAATCCCACGGAAGTTTGCGAAACGAAGTAAATAATTTTGGTACAAAGGTTTTGTCCGCTTATTACTCGAACGTCTGTCGGATTCCTTCTTAATATCGTTGTGTCTTTCAAATATATGGAATATCATTTACTTGAGCTGCGGAGAAAGATATGAAGATATGATTGATCATCGTAATTATTTACACAACTTGAGCAGCTTTGAAATGAAAGCCTGAATTTTGATATTCTTTTTCAGGCTTTAAAGGGACACATTCGGCTGGCGCACATGCGCATTAGATACCATTTCATAGCTAATTTGCATATCACAGAGACGCGATTCATACTGTTTTTAACCAAATATGATAAAAATAATGTCATAGGATGAGCAAAAGCCCACAGGTTTTTCAGTGAGCGATTGAAAATCAAGAAGAACACTGTGAAGATTGAAGCGGATTTCTAGATGTACTTTGATTTCAGGTTGAGGTGACCTTAATTCAAAGTGAGAAACTAGTGTCCAGGTCAGCGCGGTCCCAAAGCTGACTATGTCCCTTTAAGTTCACACCTTCTTGAGTTGTGCATATAACTGCGATGATCAATCATGTTCTCAAATAACGGTATAGTTAGCAAAATGTTCTGTTTACATATATGAAGATTTACCTTTAATCTTAGTAGTTTTTTTTTAGGCATATTGTAAGCTAGGTTTATAAGGTTTTGTTATTTTTTAGTTTTAGCAGGGCCTATATTGATAACAGTTTTGTTTATAGAGCTGACAGAGTTACTCTGAAAAAATAAAAGGTTTACTTACTAGATTAATCAGTTCATAAATTTGTAGCATACCCGTTTTGACTTATTTACGTGTCTCTCTCTCTTTTAAATTTAGCATCAGAATATAAAAAGCACTCGTATCCTCTAAGTAAACAATGGAGGCGTCCAAGACTGGGATCGTTGGCACAGATAGTACAGAAAACTATGGAGATGAAAATCGATTTAAAGCGGCCAAATCTAGGATCTTTCACAACCATTATGAAAATTGTATTTGGACCATCAGGCGGAAGTGCACAATGCCGAGGCATTAGGCTTGAACTTGCAGCCGGATCTTTAACGACAGCTACTAAAGAAGCTTGTCTCCAAATTTGCAACTGCAAAGAAGACGTAGCCCCTCTTAAAAACACAGAACAATTTGTTAGTAATCTTGTTGCTATAGGGCCAATTCAGAATCCGTTAAGAGCCCCAGCAAAGCTGTACATACCACTGGAAAATGATATGTATACTGACCACGAGCTGTTTTTGAGATGGTCTCCGAGTCAAGCTGATGAGCCAACAAAATGGAGGGATGTGCTACCAGGAACGTGTAAGGGGCATTTAGCAGGACCGGCCGCAAGGCTGGAGATTCTCAGTGATCAACAGGCTAAGGTATCTACCAATAGGTTCGGTTTGTTTTGTATTATTGCTAGAGAAACAACCAAAACATATGTTGAAGAAAAATATAACGATGAATTAAACACTAGCGGGTTTCTGATTCAAGGGATATCGGGGATTATCAGACGACTAAGCCAGATAACAAAGAGTGAGACATCAGAAGAGCTGAACCCTGACAAAGAAGAATCTGAACGAATTCCTTTAATAAGGTGACGCAAGAAAATCATCTTTCCTTGCTCTTTTTTGCATCACTCAGATTATAACAACTAATTTATTTGTACTGCAAGTGTTTGAACACAAATGCTTTCTTGGCCTGTAAAATAATAAACTGACGAGAAAAATAAACAAAGCAAATCACCTGTTTGTTATATATGTATATCTTATTTACTAAGCGCGAAGGCCGCACTGGGATAATATCGGCCGAGGTCTTGACGGTAAGGACCGAACGCAGCAAGGTCCGTACAAAAACGACTGAGGGCCGATATCTTCCAAGTACGCTTGGTTAATAAAATATTTATTACACGACTAAAAATGTTTAGAAATAAATGCGGATTGGAAAGAGAGCACATTTCTGATTAGGAGCCGACAAGGCCTGTGCTCACATCGGATGTTAAACAAAACAGAAGGGAAAGAGAGTTCGAAGAAAAACAAAAGGAATCTTTTATGTGTGACGCAAGATTTTTTCATTAGCGTTAGCCATAAAACAAACAGACTTGTCTTCAAGAATGATCGTGTTGGATTGTTCAACACAGTGCCCGGTCTAATACTGAGAGAATTTTGGACCGACATATCATTGGAACAATCCGATAAGTTTATTTTAAGTATTGACCCTTTGAACTAGCTTAGTCAAGTAATGAAATATGTTATTATTGCAAGTTGTTGTTGTATGAGTACTGGAGGAATATGGAGACTATGAACTTATGACTAAGAATACTCGCTTCTGAAAAGTTGAGTGAAGATCAGTGTATACGATGGTTTGAATCTCAGTTGTATCAAGAGTCGGTTGCATTTTTTCTAACGCTAAAATTTTTCCGTGGAACACACTATGAAAGGTGTGCGTTAACTATTCTTTTTGTGATCGCTAATTATTGAGATCTTCAAGAAGCCCTGCAGGATTTGAATCATGTGGTGCAAACTGCCAACTTTTGAATGAGAAAGCAAAGTGAACACAATGTCCTTGGATATTTGGTCAAAGGGTACCATATTTTCCGTCGCAACCATAAACGTTTCGTTGAAACAGGTATATATGACATAATCCTAAGGCATAACAGGTTTTGCACTGCGGGTTTGTGGTCTCAAAGTTGACGAGGAACTCATTTTCTGTTTCGTTGTCCAAAATATTCATCAACGGGCCAAATTCAAAATTGTAACATGGATCCGAAGCTTTCGGGTAAAAATTGCATTTCTTTTAAGTTTCTTTTGTCTCTCAATTCAGAGACTTGGAAACAAAGAAAACACCACCAAATATAGAAGTTTGTCGTGGAAGCCTCGTAGTCATGGCAGATTATTGATATGTCGAACGTGGCCTATAGGAGATGACTCTTTTTGAGAATAAATTAGAGATCCCGAATTTTAAGCAGATTAATTCTTAAGAGCAGCTTCGCCTAAATATCAACTAGACTTGGAAATAGCGAAAAAATCGAATTTCTTCAAACTCGCCCAGAATGAAGCCCTACGGGCACTACTTATAAAAATATCGTTTTAAGTTCGATAAATCAAAAATTATCTTTTTCCGCAATTTTTTCGTTTCGATGCCCCAAATCGGCCAAAATCCATCGAAAATGAGCGGCATATTCAGAGGCTCGTAAACTCAAAAGCAAAAATCTTCATTACAAACTGATTGCATGTCGTATTTGTACTTCCTTTCTTGCCTATTGAGAGCTAAATAGATCGTGATTTGATTAGAACTTAAATATTTGACGAATTTTTTAAGTTAACGACCCAAGACAGCTTTACAAGAGGTCTACATTTAGCCTATTTTCAAATGCTAAAAAGGCGTTCTGGTACACGGCTTTTCCCGAAATGACTAGTTTGGTCTGAAAGAGCCTTGTTTCTTCTTCAAATTACTGAAATAAAATTTTTGGGTAAATAAAATCGTGAGCGCTGAGATAGCGAACTAAATGCAGCACTTCGTCCTGAAAACGTGACCTTTGAGCCAAGCGTAACGAAACCAATTACTGCAAGAAAACCCGGAAGAAAAGCCAACGTTCCGTTATTTTGAAACAATTTCTAGTGATATCTCTCCGAAACCATGATTGCAAGAAACTATTTCCAGATATGAAATCTTGCAGGGTCAAAGACGGAGCTAAAGGGCGCATTTTGACACAACAACTTTGTTTGCTGAGAATTGAATTGCAGTCAATTCCAGTGAAATTTGCAAACTTGACGTATGTTAGCCGATACTTACCTGAATATTTATATTAACAGAAGAGTCGTCTTCTTGGATTAACCTTCAAAAGAAGCTGGACCCAGATTTGGACACCTCTAAAAGAAGAAATTTTTAGTTCTTCCTTTCTTGTCTATTTAGTTCGCTATCTCAGCGCTCACGATTTTATTTACCCAAAAATTTTATTTCAGTAATTTGAAGAAGAAACAATGCTCTTTCAGACCAAACTAGTCATTTCGGGAAAAGCCGTGTACCAGAACGCCTTTTTAGCATTTTAAAATAGGCTAAATGTAGACCTCTTGTAAAGCTGTCTTGGGTCGTTAACTTAAAAAATTCGTCAAATATTTAAGTTCTAATCAAATCACGATCTATTTAGCTCTAAATAGACAAGAAAGGAAGTACAAATACGACGTGTAATCAGTTTGTAATGAAGATTTTTGCTTTTGAGTTTACGAGCCTCTGAATATGCCGCTCATTTTCGATGGATTTTGGCCGATTTGGGGCATCGAAACGAAAAAATTGCGGAAAAAAATAATTTTTGATTGATCGAACTTAAAACGATATTTTTATAAGTAGTGCCCGTAGGGCTTCATTCTGGGCGAGTTTGAACCCAGACCGCTCGATCCGGAAACGCCCGCACTAACCATGAGGCCACCGATTAATTATACAGTTGCTTAATCCACTGATCATTTTGTTAACATTACAAAGCAAACAGATGTCGTCTTCTGTTTTGATTTGCTAGATAAACACGCTCAGGAGTAATATATAGATTTAGGCCAGCCTAAAAGCGTAGCTCCTGGGCCGGTAGTTCAGAGCCCGATTAAGCGAACCCAGGAAAAGGTAGAATTTTGATTTTAGGTTTTTTAACTTTGCGGTGAGGTTTTCTGTATATTGTTTGGCCTTCTGTTTTGAGTTTTAATAATCACTATGTACACAAAACAAAGCAGCAAAAAACATTTGTATAGAAGAAAAAGTTATAATTCGGTTAACTTTTAATCCTGGATTAGCGTTAACCGGCTTCCGAACAATCCTGTCCTGTTTTCAAAAAGTTGACCTGACATGAGCCCGCGATCTAATCGAAAACCAGCACTTGGTCAGCGGTCTACTTTAAAAAAACATGAGCTGTAAAACTTGAGCCCGCGATATGGCCACGTGATATTGGTCAGCAGATACCTTGTTTTGACAGGTGTCAATTGATCATAACATAAATGTCCAATATCAAAGAAGTGCACGGTAAACCAAGGCTACATGTCTGTCAACCTATTATTTGGAGTATGGCCGCCATGTTGCGCGACTCCGTCGTCACCGTCATGCGTACGCGCCCACGAGCAATACCGCTAGCCATAATAACCATGAGAAAATCAACTCGTCGGTTTCCTTTTCTTTCCTCTATGAGTATCGGGCTCCGCTTGGCGTTCATGCCGCCGGAGCTCCGCTATTACCAGTCGTTTGTTTATTACATTTTTTTTCTTCTAGTTTTTCTTGTGGTTTGCTTGTGATTACGTTTACGAATTTAGCCATTTTAATTATCTTATACTTTGACGATGCTGTAACGTTTTATGACCTTGCAAATCAAGTTTGTTCTTGTTCCCGATGACTCAGCATTCATTGTAAACTTAGCCAGCTAACAACGACTTTTCCGAGCATTCGCCACTTTCGAGCATTCACTGCACACAAATTATTGTTTCTCATCTTTTTCTGGAAGACCTTGGAAGAGTGAACGTGGGTAGCTTCCTAACTCTGGAAGACTTAAAGATGCTTTCCAGTCCGTACTACGCATTCTCGAGGGTTTGTTTACGTTTTTTGTTTTGATTCATGTAAGACATCACACAATATGAACATTTCGCATCTACTTACATGAAATAGATTCAAAGTTTCATGTCAACCGCCGTTACGGAAGCGAAGCTTTATGTTTCGTTCTTTCTCATATCACTTGACGAAACAACTTTGGAGCTGCAAAAATCAATGAAGCTTTTGGAAAAAGAATTTGAAAGGCCTCAAAGATAAGGTATGTGTTCCGTAACGAATAACATCGATTTGCATTTCGTCGAGTGAGACGTTAGTACGGACTGGAAATCATCTTTAACGGACATTTTGCAATTTATGAAAAACATGACACTGGTCACAGTTATACGTTTTTCTGAAAAATGTTGTCTGTGGGCATCAAGAAAAATTCAGACCATAATTTGCATTTATATTACATAGATCAAAAGGGTTCTGTTAATGTAAAAAGAAACAAGCGATGATGTGTTTACTTTGGACGTCGTCTATATTTGAGTTTGCTCATCTTGGAAAAAGAAGAAAACAAAACAAACAATATATTAAATCACGTTTTATTGTGTTAATACGTCTTTTAATTCAGACAATGCTTCGCTAGTCCAAATCTAAACGTGTTCTTATTAGGCAATTAATACATTTTCAGCCAATAATATTTTTCTTGCGTGCCTGTAACATGGCGGCAAATGAATTGTCTTCCCCTGAAGCTGGAGCAGATGAACTAGGTGCTGGAGGAGGTGGAGGTGGAGGTGGCGGTGGCAGCATGTCAGATGGAGGAGAGGTTGGCGCTGGATCAGATGGAGAAGGCGGTGGAGGTGAAGCAGAAAAGTGAGGAGCTGGCGGCTCGGGGGGATTAAGAGAAGAAGGTGGAATAGTGCTGCTCTCAGAATTTAGAACATTAGATTCTGTTTGAGCGATGAGGTTTCCTTTACTTTTATCACTTCTCTTGAACTTATGGCTAATTCGCCGCCTAAATGATTTTCCTATGTTGGTAGAATGCCGGTCCTTTTCCATATGATGAGAGCTTGTGGTGTACGGGTCATCGTTCACTGTGCCAGGTGTGCTGTAAGTGTCAGAAATATTTACCTCAACTGTCTGATCACCTTGAGAACTAAGTAGACTATAAGCACT
>NW_028301578.1:392500-407500 GCF_042242905.1 Orbicella faveolata | reverse complement strand
GTCGACTAGTGACTTGCAAATTCAACTGTTAGCAAAATAAGTGATTTTACTGAGTTAAAAAAGTCTAAACATAGGAAAACGGATACGGAGTTAGAAGAGGGGGCGAAATGGGATATTAATATTACGAAAATATAAAAATTAAAAAACTCACCTTCCCATCTCTGCAGTACTTCTTTACTTCAGCCGCAAATTCAACTCTGGTGTCCGCTGAAGTGAAAGGTACAGCGAATACATATGATCAAATTTTAGTCACATTAGTTTCAAGATATGGCAAACAAAACAACATCAAGTACTCAAGTCACATCTAGATCTACAACATACCTATGACGTTTTGTAAAGATGGGTTGTTTTGGAAGTCCATGTAATCTCCTTTGAAACCCATATCCCATGAATCCCTTCTTTTCTTTTTATCACCAAGCACATCAACACCTATGATGACGTAGATTTTGAGTGTTAAAATATTGATATCTGTGTCCTCACTTTTTTAATTCCAATTCGATCTGGAAACAGTGCACGAGTAGCCATATCTGTGTTTGTAACTGTTAATTCCAGCGGTTACATTTTACATTTTTGCATTAACATATATCAAACTTTGCAGAAAAAATTATTGAATGAAAATTGACCTTACGTGACCCATAGCCCTCAGATACAACTGCAGTTTAAAACCGTTATCTACGCCATACTGATAAATCTGTAATGATTCGATCTTTCCAATGAGCGCTCTCCAGTGAGTGTCAATTTTTTTCAATGGGCGCTCCTATTTCAATCTGAGCGCCCAAAGCTTAAGTCCTAATAATTAGTCTATTCTTTGTCAGTCCTCTTGAATGAACATTCAAGAGGACTGACGATAATATAAGGTCTGCTTTGTCATCTGAACATGATATTGCACGTTACGACTATCAGAACCCCTGTTGTGACAGTTATTGAATTAGTTAATGTTGTATTATATCACATTTAAATGTATATGTTGAAAAAGAAATGAGCGACCTGTTCCTAATGGGCGCCTTTTCTCCTATGAGCGCCTCTCTTGAGCTACCAGAAGGTTAATAAGCGCCAGGGCGCGCTAAAGCGAACCATTATAAGCTATTATGGTAAGATTAAACCTATTATAAAAGAGTGCGTAAGAGCTACAACTACAAAAAACCTCGTCTGTGGAAGTTGCGTGCTCAGTTGACATTAACGGACTATGCAACTAGCGTGTAATGAGGTGATGCATAGCTTGGCGGCAATAGAAAGTCACTTTCTGTCTTTTACTAACAAAACTTTTCATTACCTTGTATCAGCTTCTTGATCGCTATCAACTTATCAAGCGCATCACGATCCCTGTATCGGCGGTAAGCTCGCTGAATCACTACTACACCTTAAAATAAACGTTTTAAGTAAAAAAGTTAAAAAGATCTTAAATAAAGTATACTGAGCTGTATATATTTGTTATTGATTTAATTATCACTGCGATGGACTAGATCTAATTGATTTATTAATGCTCATGATTAATTAACCTTTTTTTTACTTGGACTCGTTGATATAAATTGAAAAAATGGCCAAAAAGTGAAAATTAAGAAATCATTTCTTAAACAGTTTTGTCCACCATCTTCATTCTTTTAAGCAAACTATTTATTTCATTTCGGTGTTATTTAACTGACAGTTCTTGTATCGAGTTGTAATTATGGCTACTAACTATATCGTATTTTTAAAAAAACTAGCATATAAAAGCTCTTATGGCAGCTTTGAGTTTAGTAAGTTTTTGAATTTTGAAAAAGCAGCCGGCGCGAATCGCGGGAAAGCGTGTGTGAGCGAGTCACCATTGATTTTGATTATACTCCTGATTGGTCCTGATTGGCTGAAAAAGTGGCGGGATTTTTTTCAAACCAATCATTAAGTGTAGAAATGCAAGGCCAAAACAAGTGCAAACAACATTCGACACTCAAGTAAAAATACGCTCTAAATAATTAATCAAATCGGAATAAGAGGTATAAATATGATAGCACTGTACTTCTACTCGCTAACGAACCTTTTCGTATTTGTAGGAACTTCTTTCTCAATCTGTAGGTCCGATAAACACCTTGAATTATGATGCAATACTTCTCCAGAATAGCATTTTTGATATCTTCAAGCTGATTAAGCTGTAAGAGATAGAGCAAATTTTTTCTTGCGCGGAATTGCGGAAAGAAGATCAAGTTAGTGCATTGGGTTTTGGGGGAAGAGGGGTGCTGAGATGAAGGTGATTGTATACGGCTTTGGTTCTTAATACACCGTACAAGACGTTCGAAAATAGCTCCCATCCCCACTCCCTCTCTTCTACGAATATAAACCATGGATTCATATCAATTGCAGATTTAGAGAGTTGAGATGTGAATTTTTGCATTACAAGAAGGAAGTGCATTAAATACCCCCTTTTTAAGCAAGTTTTACAATGCAGTGTTTTGTACAAACAAAAGAAATTTTGCATAATCTAATCGATACACGAGAGATTTAGATGAAGTTTACACAAAACCATTTAAACTTTGAAAGGCTCTTTGCCTTCAGTTTTCACATCTAGGATTTTACGAGTGGGGGAAAGGAAACTTCCGTGTGTTGCTTCTTGCTGTGAGTCTAAAAAACTTACCGTACTTGGTTCTTTTAGGAATAACTTTGTTTTACCAGCTTGCCATTTTGAGGGATCGATTCCAGCATCATTCATGATAATACGACAGCCTTCTGCTTGATCACCAGACCAACCCTTACAGACTTGTGGGGAAATAATGCCATATCTAAAGGGAAATATCATCAATGTGAGAAGGAACCTAAAGTAAGTCTGGACAAGCAGCCAGCCGGGGTTGCTTAGCTTAAATCTTTCTCAGCAATTACTTTCTTAACCATCCTAACGGGCTGCTATTAGTAAAATAACTGTCTTAGTGACTGCCGAGGGCAAGTGAAAATAAATTGAAAACAGGCTCAACTCTAGAAAGAGATGAGTGCCCGATAATCAAATAGCTCTATATTGGAAGAGAATATTAACTGGCTTTAGAGAATACTAATGACGGAGGTTTTGGACCAATAATTAAGAATAAAAATTAGCGATAATAATTTCGAATGACGTTTCGATGACTCGTTCATCATTTTCACATTCCACATTGTAGAGTTTTTAATCACATGCAACGAAGCTTTCAAGCGCATTCTTAATATATGAAGAACTCATAAGAATCTGACTTTTAGAATTTGAAAATTAACGAGTCATCAAAACGTCATTCGAAATTATTATCGCTTTAAAGAATAGCATAGTTTGAAATAATCGAGGAAGGTATATGTAATACAAAATTAAACGTTGTATGTGTGTATATCCTTTCTGTGAATTCATTGAAAGAGCTCATTTTGGCAAGTGAATATATATAGATATTTTTTCTATTTTTAGATAAATTATTTTTTTAGATAAATTAACCAGAACACGGCTGAACAAATTCCCAATTTTTAATGAATTCATTTTTCTTTCGTCATGACGTACACTCTCTGGCAATGATAAGGAAACGACAACATAACTAACTCGCTCATCAACTGTTCTGTTAAAATGTTGGACATTGTTTGAGTGATGGTGGATGGCTATCTCGTTGCCAGTTCCATCCTTTCTCGTTTGGAACCTCACAATTCCAATCTACCGATCGATTGGATTCACTGATGTGAATTTCAGTCTGGATACTGTATTTATAATCGCTAGCTTTTGGTTGTTAAAATTACGGCGAGACAATGTAATTTTCGAGCACACAAAACTTGTTTAAAAAGATCCTGTTCATAGTTCATTGTTTTGATGAAAACACTGTAAAACATGAGTTTAGCTTTAAAAAAAGGTTCAAAAAATGCCTAAATACTGTTTTACATGGTTGCCATGATCAAGCACAAAAGTCACGAAATAGGCAAATCTTTAGATGATTTACACAGTTGAATTTCTACAACGCCCCCACCCAGAGGCAGAAGGAGCTGGCCGCTATAGAGTGTTATACGAGTCAAGTGTATGTATCGGCAAACGGTGCCCGGGACAAAAAATATTGGCTGTTAGTAGAGGCTGACTGTAACACCAAATTTTCATTGATAACGGAAAAAATTCATGGGAATACGTATGTAGAATATCATTTTGATCTCGTACGTGGATGAAAGGATAAAGTAAACTAACCTATGAATGATCTGTTGGAACTGACGACGAAATGCAAACCCTGCTCGTCTGACACGAATATTTTCCTTCAAACCGAGATAGTTAATCTGATGAACCACTCTAAAACAAGTAAGAAAAAAATGCTGATTTATTAAATGAGAGAGCAGTCATTAAACATTTTAAACATACCCCCACACAGATCTCACAGATCAGTACAAGGATGGTAATGGAGTATTTTTACATGGTGTCATGGCAGCCATATTGGTTTTCCTAAAACAATCAAACGGTTACCATGTTGGAGTACCAAACCAATCCTGTGGGAGTTGAAGTCTTTTCTTATGTAAACACTTCCTTTAGTTCCACTAAATTTGGATGACTGTCGACCACGTGACTGAAATCATCCTTTAGCGGTCAGAAATAGAGAATCGTTTACTGGGTTTAAACACGTCTTGAGTATTTACTTTAGTTATATTGGATTGTTGAGGCACGGTTCTCCAACCAGTTAGGGTAGCATATCAGGAAGGCAACGATTAAGACTCCACAGATTCTGCAGTTTTTCATGCAGTTGATGGAAAATCTGGTCATTATGCTAGGAATGGACTAGTATACAGGAGAAACAACAGGAAAGTCCCTACTCGCGTCTTCCTATAAAAACCCAATTAAAAGCTGGCTATATGATTATATTTAGAAAGCTTGATAACACACTTTTAAAAGTTGACATTATGATTGTTTCTGGATTCATCCTTTCATAAAGAAAAAACATTTGACTTTTGCTCATCTTCGTACGCGGCTAAGCCGCACCAGGGCCAGTTTCCCTCTTTTCTAAGAGAACTTATTATGTAAGCTACAGAATTTCCCCTCTTCTTTAGTCCGTTTGCTTTCAAACGTAAGAGTGTAATTAAATAAATTGTAAAGTCTTTTGTCTTCACATATGCAACAGAAAACATCAATCTGGTCCTTTTCAAGTATAACAGCCATAGAGGCAGAACGCCTGCTATGAATTCCTCAGTTGTAGATATAATCACATTAACTTCGATGTTTACGTTTATTTATTTACATCAGGTTAGCCAATGATAAGTAAAAATTCAGCTACACCCAACAAACCTATGGTCATCCCAGTCAAGAGGCTTCTTTGATTCACTGGGTTTGATACAACGAACATAATGAGGAGTGCATGTCATAATCTTGGTAATCAGTGCTGCTGCCTGAGACTGTAAAAGAAAATAATAGACGTCTTCACATATCTTTCTGTTTTTCAACATCAAGGTATTGTTCCTGTCAGTTATTGTTCTTGTTGTCCTTGTTCTTCTTGTTGTTCTTGTTGCTGTTATTACTGTTTCTGTTGTTTACACGTTGTCAATGGAATTAATGGTAGGGTGCCCCTCTTTAATTTCATTTCAAAACTGCGTAGTATGCATGGTACAATGATTAACACTGGCAATACATTTTCCTGCTAAACAAAACTGGTGACACCGTGACAGTAGATACACTGAATACACGTGACTTTTCAATGTTCCACGTAATTGTTGGCTGTTGCGCAGCTTTCAGGAAAGAAAACTCACAGTTTGTTTCACCTACCACGTGAAAAATATCACAACAATTTTAGCTTATATTAGATGAATGTAGCATGTCACAAAACAAATTAAAATGCGGGTCTTTAGATCCAGCTGAGATATGATCCTTCAGTTAAAGTAATCGATGGAAAACTCTATAACAGCATTTCCTGCAGCACTGTACCTTTATCTTTGCCCCAGCAGTGTTGGATTTAGCACGACGCCCACCACTTTCGTTGTTTACAACCACAGGAAACAGATCTCGGACGAATGCACTAGAACAGAGACGGTATAAAACATTGTAACTATTGTCATCATATTGTTTTCAAAATTCGTGGAAACAACTTACAGGAATCCGCCAGTGTCGGAAGAAGTAGTAAGGAAGAAGTAACAAATTTTTTTCCGAAGAGAAAATCATTATTAGAGCAACTCTCCGCTTGACGGAGAAGATTGGATACAAATTTCTTGAAGTCTGCCAGACTTTTTCAATTTGACATCACAAATCTGTGCATGCGCAATTCTTTCTATGACTACTTTTATAACTTCATTGCACTTTATATAAATATGTTATGTTTCCATCATAAGAAAGATGTCTTCCAGGCCATGCTCATATGATAGCGCTCCTTTCAATAACAACAACCCAATTGCAACAGTTGAGTTTTCCATTAAAGCATCATTTTACCTCTGTGAATCCCTAACCACAACACATCTTATCAAATCAATCAAATCCAAAACTGGTGAGTCTTGCACTTGCTTCAACTATAATCTAACCGTACGTGACGACTTACTTTTCACTAGACTGCATTAACGCGATCATATCGTTCGATAGGACATCTTTGTTTTTCTCACAAAATCCTTTAGCCTCATAATCCACCTAAGAACAAATTTAAAAGAGTATTAAATGTGATTTACTCAAAATCTAATTTTTATTTATAACCCTGAATATTTTTATTTACCATCGTATTGTAAGCGTTTTTAATATATTTAGCTGTATAAAGTTAAAGCGAAATTTGAAGTCAGATTATTATGTAATGAGTGTACTTAACACTGATTCTTCTGCAAGATGGCCATTAACAAACAATTATCTTGATATCACTAGCGCGCAAATCCCTCTTAGATTTCATTCCAGTTCAGAGTACAAATTGCGACCAGTATTATTTAATTTGTGTCCGGTATGGTGGATGATATCCATGTAGAAGCGAGTGTAAATGTAATAACCCAGACGGTAATTGTAGAGTTGAAATGGCACTTGAAATAAGTGTGATGCGCAATGAATCTTATTCATGTTAGCATCAGTATAGGCTAAACGTTATTTTCAGTCTTGAAAAATTTGTTGTTCCCTGTTAGCGATGTGTCTCAACGGTAGTTTTCAAGGCTGTTTAGCGCGAACTGCTCTGAATATTGAGCAAGAAAACTGTAAAAGGGACAATGGCTCGAAAATTGGGCAAAATCTGCTGCGGAAGCAAAACGTTTCTAATAAATTCAGAAATCATTTCTGTCTCACACAACAAACGGGGAAGCAAAACAACCAGTTACACTAATATTTCTTTCTTTAGTGTTTATAATACCCTTTTAATTCCCAAGACTTTCAAATGTAAGGCTTGGTAACCTACAAGCCTGTCATAATTGTTGATACACATCAGTTTACATACATTTTGCCTCCAACCCCAGTACAATGTTGACAAAACACTTTGATTGGATACGTCAATGCATTTTGCCATTTTTCAACATTGAAGGGGGAAAGGGGTTTTGACACGTTTGAGGCAGTTGCTATGATCGAAATCTAAAACATTTGCTTGTGTTTCAGCTAAATGTGCTAAATGCTTGTAGTTAAAGAATGTCTAATAAAATATTTTCCTGCGTGCAACGTCAAACAATAGCCCTTTTCATGGTTACCTTTGCTCATTTGCATTACAATAAAATCTAGCATGTATGTGAGGCAATTTCGGGCTATTTTGTAGTTTTAGTCCGAAATTTCCTCGCATCCAGGTTGGATTACATTGTAATGCAAATGAGAAAAATTAACCGTGAAAAGGGCAGTCCCGGTCGAACTTTATCGCATACTCACATTTCCAGCATAGTGGGTAATAGTGAAGTAGTTCGACTGCGCTCTGAAGTAACGAGAGAAATCGTTGTTTGAAGCCACCACTGCTCGGAGTTTCTACAGAACAGAAGAAACCCAAAATATTATCACACATTGAGCCGTCTTACACCTTCGTGCTCTCAAAGTATTCTTGGATTCCAACAATAAAAGTATTTAAATTTTGCGCATAACTAGTTCCAAAATTGAACACATTATTATTGCCTCTCGTAGTCTTAGTTAAATTTTCATTGTCTATCATTTTAGATCAGCTGAAGAAAGTGTATAACTTCTAACAATTTGACGAAATACAGGAATAAGCCTATTCATCAGTCACTCAAAATTGCTGACTTTTTACTGATTTTTTAATACCCCAAATTTATCTGTATATATTTAGACGTTACTGTCAAACACGAAAGACAGTGTTTGACCACATTTCCAAACACCAAGAAGAGAGTTGAAAATACGACGCGTAGCGGAGTATTTTTAACGAACTGCGAGTTGTTTGGAAATGTGGTCAAACACTGTCTTCAGTGTTTGATATATCTTCTCAATCGAAACTAAAACTAAGTAGAAAACGGAGAAATAAAATCGTAAAAATCTAGACTAATTAAGATCAGATATCCAAACAACGTCACGGTCATGATTTTCTTTGTTTAAACTTGATGAATTATTAATGAGTTTGAGAAATATTACGTCTCCTGTTCATCAACCTAAGCAACCGTTAAATGACAACTATGTTTAACAACATTTTCCGCTTTAATTAATGTTATTTCAAGTTTTCTGATTGTACTGAGTTTTTTCCACTTACATGAGCAACAATTTAGTAATTAGATAAATCTCTTGAGATTTAAAATTGAATTTGTAACAAGGTCGTTTCTCTCTATGACTCCATTATTGCCTCATTTTTCCACTGGCAACTAAGTTTTCTCAGTCACGTCCTTCGCTTTTTCGTTATTAAATGAATTAGGTAAACTTAAAGTAAGTCAATAAAATAAAATTGACCTCATTACGACTCTACAAACCCCCTTCAATCTACTCCGTCTAAGAAAGCCAAGGAAAGCCCGGTCTGAACAGCTATAGGAGTTTGACCAAACTCTATTCAGTTTAGAAAAATTGCGTTGTTTCGCATCTTCGACAGTTGCCTGAGTGATCAAAATATCCTGACCAGAGCATCCAGATTAGGCTATCCTGATCAAAATGTCCAGATCAGAATATCGTGATCAAAATGTCCAGATCACAATAACCTGATCGGAATAACCTGGAGGGCGAGAAGTGTAAACAAAAGATCACGTTACCTCCATGAGTGTTTTCTCTGAGCCCTCAGACACAGCGTGCATGGTGCTGCACACGTCATCAAGAGTGCTCATAATCCCGGGGGGACGCTGAAAATAGAATGTGGATTAGATTTGGTTATTAGTATAACTCTGTACGACTGTATGCAACACCAATTCTCGAAAACTGTCCTTGCAAAATGTCGACTAACCAATGGCGTGCAATACAGTGGCTTGTTACCCTACAGGTGTATATTACTAGTAGTCAGTTACTTATTTTCCATCTAATTCCTTCGGAGAAACACACCCTGCCCTATCATGCAAAAAATAAATTATGGCGTGACATGGCACCATCAACTGTCCCACGAAATGTGAGTTCAATATACGATTTTTGTGAGGCAGATTTAAAAACTCAAAATTTCATGAAGAATGTATAGACTCCTTGCTGTTTTTGCCACCCAGAACTTTTTTTTTTGTTCTTGTTTTTTGTTAGCCAATTTAGCCTTCAATAGTTCACCCAAACGGCTGAAAATTTCACAAATGATTGAGTCTTAGAGGCTCTTTGATTGTTTGGAGTCATCTTTTATCCAGCAAGATATCTTCTCAACTCAAAGTGGTATGCAGACTACATGTAACAGTACGTCAGTAAAGGTTCCCCTATAGCTTTTTATCCCAAGAATCGTGATGACGCTAGCTCTGAAGGTGCAGTAACTGTACCTTACTCTCGATGAGCTCACAGACTGTTTTATTATTGAAATATTTGACTTCCTGCCACGTGATCCCTTCTTGTACATACTCCTCCTAAAAAACAGGTGAGTTCAAAAAAGTTCTCCCAAGAATATATAAAGGGCTAGAAATCGAGCAAGACACGGAAAATTACTTTCTGACCTGTCGAGCAGTTAAGGAAAATTTCTATACTGTTGATGAATAGTTTCCATAATTTGCTATTTATTCCTTTCAGTGTTAAACAAAATGCATGAGGCAGCCCTACCTGCTCCAATTTGAGTGTGAGTTCAATGAAGATTTGCTGCAACTTCTCGTTGACAAAGTTGATGGCAAATTGTTCAAACTGATTGTTCTGTTCGTGAAATAAAAACGGTTTTAGTATTCAGTAAAGTTCTATAGTCCTTTTTTTAAGAGTCCCTGTCCATAAATATGGAAAATAACTCGGCAAGGGTCGAAAATTCGATTTCGCTCATATTTTTAAGGTAGATAGGCTAGGGCAGGACAAAAGCTACTGGATAGTTTTTTTGGCAAAATATCCTTTTATTTCAAAGAAATATGCAAATTACCAAATTCCGTTAAAACCGTCATTTGACGCACCATTTTATTAAACAAATTTGAGAGCCTCGCATGCAAAACCACATCATTCTTCCGTCTTTAAAACACTCAAATATTTTTGTGCAATGTTTAATTGTATACTGGGTTGATTTTAGGGAATGTTGCGGTTTTTGTTGGGTGCAAAATAATTAAATTTCGAAGACATGTATTTCATTCACTTAAAAGGACTTCGTACAAATAATTGATTTTCACCATGTGTGAAACCTTCAAATGGATTAAGCTTCTGGTAGTTGAATCGCAGAAGGATGATCTACAGATTCCTGTAAAAATTTCTTTGGGCAAATGATTGTGAGCGACGCGAGAGCTTTTCAAAGTACGTTAAAAATGCAGATATTTGACCATCCGTCGTCAAATTTCAATTTATAGGGTTAGACATATATTTTAGCACGCGCCACATGTCTTGAGCTATATTAAGTTGAAAGAGACACAGAGCTGATAATTTCGAAATGTTCTGACCTTATTTGCTGTAAACGGCAGATCCAAAAGCCGATTTGACGTGTTTCTGTCACCATTCGTCCCACATAAAGCAGAAGTTTGCTTTTGTTTACACAACGTCTGATGTGCAACGCCAACTGTCAACTTATTTAATGGTCAAATACCATGAATCTATGACTCTCTGTCGACAAATATGATCACCACTGCATCTAAGTCAAAAACGGCTAAGTGATTTGTAGATAGTTGCTTGCTTTGCACTACACCAAAATATTACGTTTGATCATCGTTTGATCTATTGCTGCTTGAATCCTTGCTTGCAGTGGTTCCTTGTTTGTTCGTCGCGCAATGCTGTCATCCCATTTTAGGGGGTAGGGGTAGGACAATTTCTATCCTAATAAGTAAGGGCAGGAGCCATAATCGGGGACGGAGACCGTAAACGCGCGCCATTTCTAGTATTGGGGTTGTCCCCATGATATGGGACAATAATTCTATTTTTAGAACAAATTGCGCCATCGCCTGCGTCACACGCGCGTACATGCTGCGAGGATTTTTGCGGATGTCGCGCGGGGGAAATGGCGTCCGAAATTCCCGAAATTGTTCATGTTTTTGGCCCACAACTCAACCCGTTTACGTCTGTTGGAATTTTGCTTAAGTATTTTCGTCGTAAGCTGCTCCAGTTTGAGTGAAGTAAGGCAGTGTCGAATTTAGGTATGTTCCGCTGTAAGCTTATATATATCGCTGACCAAGTTGTGTTCCGACGGATGTTTGTTTTACATGAGCTATACATTACTCCACTTTAAATTTCACATATATTGAAGATTAACAGCTTTTCCATTACACAGTAAAAAACTAGCTGGATATATTTAGATATAGCAGAGCTTCAGGACTTCATAGTTTCCAAGCTCCTCTTGCCACACGCTTGCGAGGAATTTGTCAGTCTATCGCGACCGAAAAGTAAAACAAAATAATTGCTAGTTTGAGTTTCGCTTGAATTGTAAGCAACGCTTGATGTTTCATCAAGGCCCAATAACTTTACGTCCGTAGACACTACTCAGTTTTATTCGTGCAAAATCCAGTAAATTCTCTGTTGTCGATGAATGAGAGCGCCCGCCGATGCGTGTTTTGTACAGTCAGTAAACATGACAAATTGTACTTCCGCCGCACTTTCGTGTGAAAGCGTACATCGAACTCAAACAATAACTATAGTTTTTAAATATGTTTAAGATTGATAAATGTTTGCGAACATGTTAAAAGCTAAGCTGAAAATATGTGAATAAAGGAGAAATAAGCAGCAAAGTTACGATGACGCTTTCTTTAATCAACTTGGAATAACGATTTCGATTTTGTTGATCGAGTTTATATCAAAACTCCTTATCTATTTTCATTTTCGCAGTGTAAAACTTCCCTATGCTTATGTTGAAGAAACACACATGATGTTGGTAGCCTTTTTTGCCTTCGTGAAATTTGTTACAGCATCTCAGCACAAAAGATAACGAAAGAAATCTTTGTCAAGATTTGTTGACAATTGAAAGCACCGGCTCAGACTTGAAAGTGCACGAGCTGCACTATGCAAATGAGCCAATTGTACGCGTCAGACTTTCCTTTCAAAAACTTTTGCAAACTCACCAAACAATGCAAGCAGAAACAATAACAAACCATCAAAACATTTTTTGGTTATGATGAACCATTGTCTGAGAAACTCACAAATTAACTCGATACCAGAGTAGAGAGTTTTCTTGCTATATTCTTAAGTCAGAACAAACACAAAAACATACGCGTAAGCTTACAACTAGCGTGAGCAGATCTTATTATTCCGTTCCCAGCGCGAGATTGTAGTCTTGTTTTCGACCATGAAAAACCCACCTTTTCCGTAAGCTCAGAGCATAAAACTACATATAAGCGCCCTGGCTCGTATTCTTGCCTTATTCCTTGCCATCGCTGTGAAAAATACGCAAGAGAATCTCTCAACTCTCACCATTTGATCACGCAACGTGAAAACATCCACGCGAGAGCCCCCGACATGTGCGTGAATCCGCGCGGATATATGACGTCAGGATGGCGCAATTTGTTCTAAAAATAGAAAAATTGTCCCATATCATAGGTGCGCGCGAATCTCGAGACTTACGGTCTCCGTCCCCGATTATGGCTCCTGGTAAGGCTCTGTAAGGCTTGGAACCACAGGGAGCACACGAACTTGTTGAGTAGGAAGAGATTAAATTAAGCAATGAAAAGAATGAATAGTTAACCATTGCCTGTGTTGTCATCTTTTACTAGACCACCGCTACCTACATGTCCTGCGTAATGCTGTAACGATAAACTCGTACCTAGGTCTTTTCGCGCTGTGCAGTTATGTTTGGTTAACATATAATAGAGTGGGCTACCCTCGGGTATATGGGAGGTGGCCGTTTAATAGGGGTTGGCCGCTTAATAGAGGTTGGTGTACCTTGAATATCTTTTCACCATGGGTTATAAATTTCTTAGTGAACAAGGAGTCAATTCAAGATAATCATTATAGACGTCATCCTCGGAGACCCAGGGGTAGTTAGTGGGAGCGGGGAAAAGTCTAAACGGGTGAAAAAAAAAGTTCGGGCGAAGACCCGTTTAGACCTTTTTCCCGCCCCCACTAACTACCCCTGGGTCCCCGAGAATGACGTCTATCATGATTGTCTTGAATTGACTCCATGTTAACTGAGAAATTTAGCTAAATTTATAACCCGATAGTGAAAAGATATTCGAGGTACACCAACCTCTATTAAGCAGCCAACCCCTATTAAGCGGCCACCTCCCATATACCCGAGGGTAGCCCACTGTATTATATGTAAACCAAAAATAATTGCACAGCGCGAAAAGACCTAGGTACGAGTTTAGCTTTACAGTATTAGGCAGGGCATGTAGGTAGCGGTGGTCTAGTAAAAGATGACAACACGGGCAATGGTTAACTATTCATTCTTTTCATTGCCTAATTCAGTCTCTTCCTACTCAACATGATTGTGTGCTCCCTGTGGTTCCAAGCCTCAGGGAGCTTTATTTATTAGGATAGAAATTGTTCTACCCCTACCCCCTAAAATGGGATGACAGCATTGCGCGACGAACAAACAAGGAACCACTGCAAGCAAGGATTCAAGCAGCAATAGATCAAACGATGATCAAACGTAATATTTTGGTGTAGTGCAAAGCAAGCAACTATCTACAAATCACTTAGCCGTTTTTGACTTAGATGCAGTGGTGATCATATTTGTCGACAGAGAGTCATAGATTCATGGTATTTGACCATTAAATAAGTTGACAGTTGGCGATGCACATCGGACGTTGTGTAAACAAAAGCAAACTTCTGCTTTATGTGGGACGAATGGTGACAGAAACACGTCAAATCGGCTTTTGGATCTGCCGTTTACAGCAAATAAGGTCAGAACATTTCGAAATTATCAACTCTGTGTCTCTTTCAACTTAATATAGCTCAAGACATGTGGCGCGTGCTAAAATATATGTCTAACCCTATAAATTGAAATTTGACGACGGATGGTCAAATATCTGCATTTTTAACGTACTTTGAAAAGCTCTCGCGTCGCTCACAATCATTTGCCCAAAGAAATTTTTACAGGAATCTGTAGATCATCCTTCTGCGATTCAACTACCAGAAGCTTAATCCATTTGAAGGTTTCACACATGGTGAAAATCAATATTTTTACGAAGTCCTTTTAAGTGAATGAAATACATGTCTTCGAAATTTAATTATTTTGCACCCAACAAAAACCGCAACATTCCCTAAAATCAACCCAGTATACAATTAAACATTGCACAAAAATATTTGAGTGTTTTAAAGATGGAAGAATGATATGGTTTTGCATGCGAGGCTCTCAAACTTGTTTGATAAAATGGTGCGTCAAATGACGGTTTTAACGGAATTTGGTAATTTGCATATTTCTTTGAAATAAAGGGATATTTTGCCAAAAAAACTATCCAGTAGTTTTTGTCATGCCCTAGCCTATCTACCATAGGAATATGAGCGAAATCGAATTTTCGACCCTTGCCGCGAAATTAAGAATTTGAATGATTTTTACAGGCAGCCACTCTTAATAATTAGGCGATCATACCTCAAAAATCTCAAAACCATAGATATCAAGAACTCCGATGGACACTTCTTCCTTTTCTTTTTGCATAGCATCATTTATACGCTGAAAACAACAATTAGGA